>NW_016805130.1:138444-149274 GCF_001698545.2 Rhinopithecus bieti | reverse complement strand
TTTCAAGCTTTATTGTATTAGTGGATTATCCTCTACTGGAAAAAAAAATTGTGACAATTTTAATGGTCTCCCTAGAAAATAGGGATTTTTAAATACTTCAGAATTGGTATACTTTATTATTTCTTTAATTTTACAATATCCTCTGCCAATACCTCATTCCTCTCCTAACTAAAAGTTATTAAAAAATGGTTGGCCTTAATAATTTGGGAGTGTGTGTGTGTGTGTGTGTGTGTGAGAGAGAGAGAGAGAGAGAGAGAGAGAGAGAGAAGAGAGAGAGAAGCTTTGAGGTCATTTAAAATACTATGAGGTAATTTGCTCTTTTTAAATTTTTGATGTTTTTAACTTTTTACTGTTGATTTATATTTTAATTTCCACTTCTTTACTTAATATTCAGTTCTTTCAGGAAGAATAAAATGGCATATGCTTATACATTCAGATGTCTTCTATAAAAACAAATCTTGACTTTTACCATTTCTACTACTAAGTGCCTGATATAAAGAAAATGAGGAAAATTCAAACTAACAAACCAACCACATTCCCAAGGTTGGCTAAAAAGAAACGTAAAGGCCTGATTAAATTTGCTTTTATACACAAGAGGCACAATACTAACATTCAAAGGTCATTGTCTGTTTAAAATATGACAGTTACCAAACAAGGTGCCTCTTATAGTGCACTGCCTCCCAATCAGAACAAATTTCCAAGAAACCATCAAGATTCTTGCCTACAAACCCAATCCTTGCAAAAAAAAAAAAAAAAAAAAAAAAAAAAAATTTTTTTTAAAAAAAAAAAAAAAAAAAAAAAAAAAAAAAATTGGTTTTAAGCAAAAATTGAGACAAAAGTTGATATGGAAGCATCAAATAGAATAAAAATGTTATGAAAGCTCTTACTATTAACATGACTGATGCAACTCACAATCAATCCTTTTAGTTTTTTGTCTATGGCTAGACATCAGCAGTTGTTTTCTTAAAGGGCCTGATAGTCAATATTGTATTTTAGGGTTTCTAGGCCATATGCAAAAACTCCACTCCGCCATGTCATAGCATAAAGCAGCCATAGCCACCAGGGGAAAGGAATGGGTGTGAGCAGAATGGTCTACAGTGGCCGGAGCAGGCGATATTTGGCCAACCTCTGGTCTGTGCTAACCAACCCTATTGGAACATCCCTGTCCCTTTTCACCCCCTCCCTGTGGAGGAGGGAATGCTCAATGAGAAAAGAGTCAAAAACCTGTATTTGAAACCTCATTTTCCAGACAAGAATTCTGAGATACTGACTCCTTCGGGTGACTTGACAAAGATCCAATAAATTAATTAGTGTGGAAGTAAGGTCAGAATTCATTCAAAATTATGGAACATTTCTCGACCATGTACTCTTGTCTGATGAGCAGCTAAGCACATATACCTTATCTGATTTCATTCTCATAACAACTTTCTAAAGTACTGTTATCATCTTTGTTGCACCCATGAAGAAACTGAGATTCAGAAAGGTTAAGCAACATGTCAATTTCACAGCAGGCAAATGGTACAGGAAGAGGCCAGGGCTTTGAACCCTCTGCTTCTTGTCACTTTCACTGCTGCTGGTGTTTCTGCTGCAACACTCTCACCAGCCTGCTTTCCATTGGATGCCATTCCATGGTCCTCTTGAGAAGCCTTGTCATGGTAGCATGTGTTTTTTTCTGTGTTTGGAAGTTAATACCGGAGTTCTCACCATTTCATCTGCCCTACACTGTCATGGGTAGAATTTTTCCTTCTCAGAAGCATTCACAAAACCTGACTTGTTTAGCCAGTCTAACCATAATTCTGCAACACAGAAACAGGGAGTAGTCCTTAACTTACACACCCATGGCCAACCCCATGTAGAAAGGCTGGGAAACTGAATTGTTTGATTTTTGCTTATGCAACTACACTAGTCTAAAAAGACCCACAACCACAGGGCATAAGGAAAGTTGGTTGACTTGATGCCCCCTCCTACACTGTCAGACTCCTGGAGAAGCTGTGTGATTCATTACAGTGCAGGTCTTCAGCATAAAAGACTGAAACATCCTTTTGTTCACAGCCAAAATGTGTGATTCTCTTAGAAAACTGGGCCTTCCTGGCACCCCCTACTTTGCACTACATGGACCTCCTCACACTTTGCCCACTTTGTTTTTCCATAAGCCCTGTCAAACGAGTAGGTGTAGAAATGTAGAAAGCAAGACAGACACATGCAGTACATGCTACTTTTCTAAACTGATGTATTTCCTTATGAAGTCTTGGCAAATGTCACAACTAAAGTCTCACCATTAAAAGAAAAAGCCATCACAAGCGAAACGGCAAATTGTGAGCTGAAAACAAACTTTTCTAAATTGATGCGCTCGTGTCACAGGATCAAATATTATTCTTCCTGTATCCTACACAGGAACATAAGCCATTTTTGCATGCACATTTACTTAAGGAGAGGTTGCGTTGTCTACACACTATTATCTTCATCTTCAACTCTAGAAAAGGGCATACATAAAGTGCATTATCCTCAGATCACTAATATCCATAAGCAGATATTCCCTCTCTGCCTTTCCTTTTCCAACCAAGGTCTATTTTACATCTGTTGAAATAGATGGGTTTCAAATGAAAAAAAAATTGAACGAGAGAAAATTTCTGTCTTACAGCAAAAGTAATCCCCAGTTGGTTTCTGATGAAGTTACTTTATAAGATCTATTGTCCTTTACTCTTTCTTCCAAATCTTTATTTCTCCCAACAGTAATGGAATGAAAATGAAATGAAAAATCTGGAGTCAAGTTGGGTAAAAAAACCCATAGGAGTCTCCACTGAAGTAAGACAAGGATCAATTAGTGAAGCGATGGGTTATACAGTCAAAACAGCAGCTTTACTATACACTATTTACTATTTACTATTCACAATAGCAAAGACATGGAATCAACCTCGTTGTCCATCAATGATAGACTGGATAAAGATAATGTGGTATATATACACCATAGTATTCTATGCAGCCATAAAAAGGAAGGAGATCATGTCCTTCGCAGGGACATGGGTGGAGCTGGAGGCCATTATCCTTAGCAAACTAACACAGGAACAGAAAATCAAATACTGCATGTTCTCACTTGTAAGCAGGAGCTGAACAATGAGAACACGTAGACACATGTGAGGGAACAACACATACTGGTGCCTGTCAGAGGGTTGTGGGTGGGAGGAAGAAGAGGATCAGAAAGAATAGTTAGTGGATGCTGGGCTTAATACCTGGGTGATGGGATGATCTGTGCAGTAAACCACCATGGCACATGTTTACCAAGGTAACAAACCTGTACATCCTACACATGTACTGGCCGACAGGCTGTGGGACTTTTTCAGGTGCCACCTGAGTTGACTGCAGAAATTTCTAGAAGCAGCGCCAATATCTTTCACTGATTTCACAGAGGCAAATCAAGAAAGGTTAAAAATCATGTTGGTAAAGTAATTTTCTGTAAACAAACCAACATTTAAAAACTGCAACAAAAAATTATCATCCAGAAAACCTCAGCAAAGCACTTCAGATACCTCTGGGCAAATTCCTAACCATAGTAAACAAATTCTAATATTCTGCCTAAAGATTCAACTGCCCTTTGCATAGCTGGGCAGCTTCCTGGGTCTCTCCAGGAAGGCATGCAGCACGCCCAGTGGGCTGACCCACCCTTCACAGCCAAACCTGACAAAGCTGAGCAAATACACTCTCAAGGCAAAGACATTCTTTAGTGATTGTGCAACGGAATTTGGCAGCTGCATCTTCCCCATGAGGTGTGGCATGAAGAACAAGTTCCTCAGTTAGGGGCATAGGATCATCCACAAAGAAGAAATGACTATTAAATTGTATTCACCCAGAAATCCACATTTACATTAAAATGCCTGTAGCCTTCCTCTGCTACTTTAAGATATTAAAAAAGAAGTTGCTTAATATTGAACCAAGTAAAGGGTGGAACTAATACAGGATACTTTGCATAAATATCTTTTCTGCTTCTCTCTTTTCTTCCTTCCTCACCCATGAAGCAGATGCTGGCATTCACAGTGTGGCCCAGGAACCCAGTAAGAATGACTCAAGTATCTCCTTCATACTAGTGGGGGGATGATAGACTTTGGCCCAGAACAGAGCTTCCAAAAGGGTTCTTTTTCAATCCTACAAGTCACTGTGAGCAGAGAGATAATAATGTCCTTCTCACTCTGATCATGTTTCCACAGGCAATATTGGTCATAGAAAAGTCAAAGGCATAAGAGTTATTTGGTTCCAGCCTCTATCTTTTTATCACCAGGATCCTAGTAGACCCAAGCTGAGGGCACTAGTTTTCTGTTTTGATGTGTGGTCTGCTTACTTTGGGCAGGCTCTGCCATTGGGTGATGAAGGTGCTATTGCCCTGAGTGAATCATGTAAGAGTGCAGAGGTAAGCTGCCTGTCACCCTAGGGGAAGGGCTGAGTCTTTCTTGATTCCGAATGGGAGTCCATCGACATGGTCCCGTGAATCATCTGTGAACTACACATGACCCTCATGGATGCCAGAGTTGAGTGGGTGGAGCATTGAATAATTTTTTTGGTTGTTGTTATTTTGTTTGTTTAGCAAAGAAGGCTCTCTGACTTGTTCATGGGTTGGGGTAAATGAAATAATAGGCCAGTTCCTGGAGGCCAAAAAGGCAAGCTGAAAAACAAGATGGATGCTGGAGAAAGAAGTCATACAAAATATCTAAGTCTTTGAGACTAAATTATTGTTACTCAGGGACAGAAACCTATTCTCTCTGTGTGTGTGCTGGAGACAATTTTATTAGTGAATAGTGGTTGGCAACTTTTCCCTCTCTCTAGCCCATATTAGAGCATTTGAGCATTGCCCACTCATCTTTATCCTCTACTACCTCTATTTCCCAGGTTGATTTTCAGGAGGATCAGCTACACAGCATAAGACCTACACAAAATGGAGGAGAAGGACATTGATATATCCTAAAAGTCTACTGGATAGTGAGGATGGAGGTGATCAAAAAGCAAGAGGGCAGAGAGAAGGATTATGAACTAGAAACAGTAATGGGGAGATAAGAGAGTGAAAGACTCCCTGGAGCTGATAGGCACTAGATAAGTATTATCCAAGGAGGTTTAGATTGCACCAGCATAAAAATATTTTGAGCAAGTACTACCTATAGACATTTTTACTTACTTTTAACTAAATGTCTGCACTTTGGTGTATTTTGTGTTGTACCAATTATCTGTGGGAAACCCAGCACTATCTACTTTCCAAGATCTTTGAACTGCGATGGCTACAAGATTAGGAACTGCATTTCTCGGAATGCCTGCCAGCACAGGTTTGAATTATGTTCTGCCTGTGAGAGATACTCACACAAGCTTTGAAAGGTAAGACAGAAGTAGAAACCATATTACTCCTGAGCCACTGGCAGTAAAGAGATCATGTGTTTTGGCAGACAGTAGATATAAGATGTTTCCAGAAACTTCCTGGCATCTTCCTGTGAATTATTTCTTTTTAGTGGTGAACAGACAACCGAATCATGGTGAACCATTTCCTGCAGTTCCTGAAATTCCCCATTTCATGAAAGGCATCAGCAGTTCTACTTGACCTTCATTCCTCCAGCCTTCTTGTTTCCTTGGCAGAAATCTGATTCGATCTTATAAAGCATAATACACAATTATAAATTTTAAAAAATAACATCAATATTATTTTAATTATTTGACAAATAAGATTTTTTTCTCAATAAAAATGTTAGTTTGTACTTAATTCTTTTAAATTGATGAGCACACAACTTGAATGGTATTAAATTCATTTTATTTCAACATTTAGCTTTAATAGCTATAAGAGGTTAAAAAAAGAAGACATTTCACAAAAACGTGTAGATTAAAATGGAATGTATGCCTCATTGGTGACAAAGTCCCTCCTTGTCCAAACTCTAGGTTTATATAAGTACACCCTATAATGTTCACACAATGACAAAATCACTTAATGAAGCATTTCTCAGAATGTATCCTTATTGTTAAATGACATGACTGTAAATATAGCCAAAGTTTTCCACTTGAAAAGGAAAACAAATCTATAACTCAAACCAAACACAAAAATCACCTCCAGACTGGCTAAAACATAAATGTCAAAACAAAACTTTGAAATTTTAGAAGAAAATATAATTGAATATTACTTTAACCTCAGGGTGGAGAAGAATGCCCTAACTACCAGAGGAGCTAATGATAAATTCCACAGCATTAAATTTAGACTATCTATTCATCAAAATGTATTATGAAAAAAGTGGAAAGTCAAGCTACAGAGTAAGAAAAGATAATTTCAACATAATAACCACACAACACAACACAACAAAAAGGATAGGCTTCTAGTATATTCAAAGGATTCCTATGATTCAACAGGAAAATTATAACTCAATACAGAAAAGGGCAAAAAGCATGAACAGGTATTTCACAGAAGAGGAAACACACATGGCAAATAAACATAGAAGGAAATGCCTAAATTCACTAGTAATTAAGAACATGCAAATCAAGACCATAACAAGGTGCCTGCTATGGTTTGGATGAAGTTTGTCACTGCAAAAACTCATGTTGAAATTTGACTCCCAATGTGGCAGTGTTGGGAAGTGGGGCCCAGTGAGAGGTGTTTGGGTCATGGGGACAGATCCTTTATGAGTAGATTAATGCCCTCTCACCTCTGCTGATGTGAGTGAGTTCTTGCTCTCATAGGAATAGAGTATTTCCCAAAAGAACAGGTTACTAAAAGACTCTGACTTCCCAGCTTTCTCTCTTGGTTCCTCTCTCACCACGTGATCTCTTTGCACATGCCCACTCCTTTGCAGCTTTCCACCATGAATTATAGCAGCGTGAGGCCTTCACCAGATGCAGTTGCCCAATCTTGGACTTTACAGTCACCAGAATTTCATGCCAAACAAACCTATTTTCTTTATAGATTACCCAGCCACAGGTGTTCCGTTACAGCCACACAAAATGGACTAAGACAGTGCCATTTAATATTTATTTGTGATAGGCTGAATAATGGTCCACCCAGGATGTCCACATCCTAATCCTCAGAACCTGTAAATATTTTGCTTTCCATGGAAAAGGGATTTTGCAGATATGGTTAAGGACCTTGAGATGAGGAGATTATTCAGTGGACCCAATGTCATTACAAGGATTCATTTAAGGGAGGCAAAAGGGTCATAGTGAGACAAGGCAATGTGATGATGGAAGCAGAGGTCAAAGCATCACAGGCTGAAAGTTTGTGAAGGTGAGGCTTTTGCTGCTGACCCCTCCACTGTCACCACCTGGCACACCAAATGTGACACATGATTATCCCACAAATGTACCGAGCAAAGACATCAATGTTAGCTCATATAGTAAATGTTAGTAAAATTCTATGTCATCATTACTTATCAAGATTTAAAATACATGTAAAAATTCTAATATTTTATATATTGTAACATAATGTTACTTATAATAATACATTTTATAATTCATAACACTAATTATATATAATACATAGGATATTTTATAATATATTATTTTAATATTTTCCTGCACAGCAATGAATTGTCTTGTGTCACAATTTTAAAATGTATTAAAAACTTTTGTTTTAAATGCCAGAGATGCTACAGGAAGCCACAGTAGCTTGTTTCTACCACCTGGTTAATTGGGTACATTTACAATCGGGTCCTTGGGAATTCACACCTCTGATATGGTAACCTACAAACCTGCTCTAGTACCACTGGCGCTCCACTCTCCAACATCCACCGCTGCCACTCCCATAAGTTCCAGAACTGCTCCCCAGTTCCTGTGGGCCTGGCGCATTAGTCCCATTCAACTGTTGGTGCAATTAAATCTGCATTACTTCTGCTAGCTGGGATCCCCAAAGGACCCCTGGGGCCATATCTCTTTCTATACCCAGAAGCCTTTCCCTTTAATATGACATTCAGCTCTATCTGCAAATCTTAGGTTTATCTTTAGTCATTTATTATTTCTTTCATATTTTATCTTGGTGTTTCTAAGTTACAAGTCCTTGAGCAGATGGACCAAAGAATGTAAGTCTGGTAACTCTGCCAGTGTCTATAACTCTTCTGGGTTCACAAGAGATATTTAATAAGGGGAAAAAAGAACTCGACCAAAAATAAAGCAAGACCTAAACCAATTTAAAAACAACTGCCTGCCTGGTTTAATTTGAAAAGTCCTGGAATCATATACCACTCATGGCTGCTGTAGGACCTGAACTATACCCATGAATTAATCTCCATAGTGGCAGAAGAGAGGAATGTATTGCTATTGTCAATGTTTTTGTTTTAGAGTCCTAGGTGACAACAAGAGTTATACTGGAAGACCTCACAAGAAAGTGTCTCGAATGATACCTTCACTTTATTTTATTTGACTTCTGTTTTGTTTTGTTTTTTGAGACAAAGTCTCACTTTGTCCCCCAGCCTGGAGTGCAGTGGTACGATCTCAGCTCACTGCGACCTCCACCTCCCAGGTTCAAGCAATTCTCCTGCCTCAGGCCCTCAGCCTCCTGAGTAGCTGGGATTACAGGCCCCCATCACCACGCCTGGTAAAGTTTTGTATTTTTATTTTTTTTTAGGAGAGACGGAGTTTCACCATGTTGGCCAAGCTGATCTTGAACTCCTAACCTCAGGTGATACACCAGCCTTGGTCTCCCAAAGTGCCGGGATTACAGGCATGAGCCACCGCACCCGGCCCCTTCATTTTACAAATGGATGAACTAAGGCTTAGAGAGGTGAAGTGATTTGCCCAAGTCTCCTTTCTCAAATATGAGTGTTCTTCATAAAACCACATATAGGTTAAATGCAACTTAATCTAAACATTGTAAGAAACATTCTGTTAATAGACGTTTTTCAACATATAAAATAGGTACTAAAAATATATTTCTGTTTCATGGTATATGTGACTAAAGAAAGAAAAAAGAGGAGAAGGAGTTAAAAAAAATAACTCGTTGGAAGAGGGTTTTTTAAAAAAATAACTAATTGGAAGAAAAACAAAGAAAATAATGTTGACACCTTGACTCATTAAAACCTACCAAAAGAGACAAGATACACAGAGAAGACAAAACAGAGAAGAAAAGGAACATCAAGATACAGAAAGAGTAGATTCATGACATATAAATCTGGTGCATTAAAAGATGTCTTGATATTTATGCTACCTGTTAAAATATCATTTAATTCAATTTTATCAAAGCTACGTGCCATAGCGTTAAACACTAGAATTAAAATTGAAGCGTCATTTAGTCCAAGTGTTTTTTAGTTTTTATCTCTTTAAATTAAATATAAATTATCATAATGCAGAACTCTATCTCAGATTGTTATTCATAGAATTTATATGAGGATGTTGTCTATGGCCCTTTGAATGAGTGATAATATAAAAGGAAGGGCATTTTGTGAAAATATGGAGGATAAGGTAAGAAATTATAGTTTGAATAAAGCTATAAAGATGGAAATACATTTACAGAAAGAGACAGATCCTTTTTCCCAAACACAATCTGACTTTTATCACAGAAAGCATACATTTAAATATTATTACAGATGATTTTTATCGTTTTATAAATTTAACTCTTTGTTTCCTTAAACAGTTGTTGAAGGTTCGGCATATGCAAGGTACATGCAAAGTCTGGCTTATGCTATTATTTTATGTACAATTTCTACACATCTGATAGAGACACACAATCAGCTCTTGTCTCAGATCGTGAGAACAATCTGTAGAATGAGTTAAAATGATTAGTAACTATTTTCTTATATATGTAGAACACCTATGTATGTAGAACTCGTATGCAGGTCTCAGGGGGCTGTTTAGATTAGATTTGACATTTGTCTTGATTTCATCATCATTCCACTTAATGGATACTGAAGAACAAAATGATCTCCAATGTCCAAATGATGATGCCATTGGGAAACTTTTGTCACATAAAGCTGGCATCCTAAAAGGATATACCTTTAACCAAATATAAATCACATACGCACACAGGCATGTGCTTCCAGAACACTGCAGTGAAAATTTCCTGCTGATAAACAGAAAGGAGATGGCTCCTGAGATGCTTGAATTTGCAGCCTAAATTCAAGTAACTTGTACTATCCAATAAACTTCAAATTAGGATGTTATTATGAAATGGTCCAGACTTTATACTGGTAGCCCAAGATTTCTGACAGAAGCAAATACATATTCTCTCTGGGGAGAGAAATGTATTAATATTAGGCTTCAAAGTGTTCCTACAAGTTTAGGAGAGAATGGGAGCCCAGAGGTGTAAGCCCAACACTTTCTAAAGCACTGGGAAAGAGCTTTATCTGTGGGAAGGACCCACCGATCAAGAGGTGACTGACACTGAGCCCAGATTTTGGCTTCAAAAGGCTAGGGTGACTCTCATATACCCTCCATGGGCCGGGATACTAAAAACTATACCTTTATGGTAATGGAGAACCAAAGAGAAAATAGCACTAGAAACCTGGGTTCACAACATCTGGATGGTCCAGAAAACCTCAGAAAGGGAACCTGAATTAAGATGGGTCAGAATGCCTGCAATTGCAATCCCAGCACTTTGGGAGACCAGGGTGGGAGGATTGCCTGAGGCCAGGAGTTTGAGACCAGCCTGGGCAACATCACAGCACCCTATCTCTACAAAAAAATTTTACAGAATAGTCAGACATTGTGTCACAGGCCTGTAGTCCCAACTACTCAAAAGGCTAAGGAGGGAGGATGGCTTCAGCCAAAAAATTTGAGACTGCAATGAGCTATGATAACACCACTGCACTACATTCAGCCTGGGAGACAGAGCAAGATCCTATCAAAAAAAAAAAGAAAGAGAGAAGGAAGGAAGGAAGGAAGGAAGGA
>NW_016805130.1:121007-138106 GCF_001698545.2 Rhinopithecus bieti | reverse complement strand
AAAGAAAGAAAGAAAGAAAGAAAGAAAGAAAGAAAAAAGAAAGAAGAAAGAAAGAAGGAAGAAGGAAGGAAGGAAGGAAGGAAGGAAGGAAGGAAGGAAGGAAGGAAGGAAGGAAGGAAGGGGAGAAAGAAAGAAAGAAAAAGAGAAAGAGAGAGAGAAAGAAAGGAAGGAAAGAGAGAGAGAAGGAAGGAAGGAAGGAGAGAGAAAGAGAAAGATAAGAAAGAGAAGAAAGAAAAAGAGAAAGAGAGAGAGGTGGGAGGGAGGGAGGAAGGAAGGAAGGAACAAAGGAAGGAAGGAAGAAGAGACAGAGACAGAGTAAATGAAAGAAAAGGAAAGAAAAGAAATGCTGGCCAGGCATGGTGGCTCATGTCCATAATCCCAACACTTTGGGAGTCCAAGGCAAGAGAGTGGCCTGAGGCCAGGAGATTGAGACCAGCCTGAGCAACATCGATAAAACCCCGTATCTACAGAAAAATAAAATAAAATAAAAATTTTAAAAAGCTGGGCACAGTGGCTATGGTCCCAGCTACTCAGAAGGCTGAAGAGGGAGGATTTCTTGAGCCCAGGAATTGGAGGCTATAATGAGTTATGATGGCACCACTGCACTTCACCCTGGGTGACAGAGCAAGACTCTGTTTCTATAAAAACAAAAAAGATGGTCCCAGATTGAGAGCACCCCAGATGCCTGACAGAAACAAACACAAAAATTCCCTCTGAGATTCTATCACCTTAGCCTTAATTATTCCTATAATTAAAATTTTAGTTAAAGTGTTCGGCAATGTCAAAAAAATAACTAGGCACACAGGAAACATGTCACCAGGAGCAAGAACGGGCAGAAACAAACAGCTAGCCAAAATAAATACACACAGGTCTGTGATTGGAAGTATCAGTACATATCCTAAGATAAGTATGCATAGGATGTTCAAAGAAATAAAAGCAAAGATAGGACATTTCAGCGGGGAACAGAAAATTACAAACAGTAACATAGAAGATTAGAAAGAAGTGGTGTTTGAAAAGTGAAAGAATTCTGGCTGGGCGCGGTGGCTCAAGCCTGTAATCCCAGCACTTTGGGAGGCCGAGACGGGCGGATCACGAGGTCAGGAAATCGAGACCATCCTGGCTAACACGGTGAAACTCCGTCTCTACTAAAAAATACAAAAAACTAGCCGGGCGAGGTGGCGGGCGCCTGTAGTCCCAGCTGCTTGGGAGGCTGAGGCAGGAGAACGGCGTGAACCCGGGAGGAGGAGCTTGCAGTGAGCTGAGATCCGGCCACTGCACTCCAGCCTGGGCGACACAGCAAGACTCTGTCTCAAAAAAAAAAAAAAAAAAAAAGAAGAAAAGAAAAGTGAAAGAATTCTAAATTTGAATCTGGCTTTTTAGATTGTTATAATGGTGTATTTGTCAAGTTAAGAGGCTAGGACATATTTTCTTTAATAGCTCATTAGCTTGATTCATAACTTACAAACATTTAGACATATGGTATGTGCCATCATTTGTATTCATGATGCAGGCTTAGGACTAAACCTGTAAAAGAATAAAATGAAAACTTCATGCCAATAAATTTGAAAATTTAAACGAAATGGAAAAGTTTCCAGACCAAGATAGCTTACCCAAACAGATCAACAGTAACAAAATCATATATCTGAACAACTCTGTTACCATTATTAAAACAAAATAAAGTCAGTAATTAAAATCTTTTCACAAAGAAAATCTAGGTCTAGAGGATTTTATAGGGAAGTTGGGCTTATCCTAGGAATACAAGATTGATTTAATATTACAAAATCAATTAATGTGGCTTACCATATTAACAGATTAAATGAGGGGAAAAATTACATGATTATCTCAGTGAATATGGAAAAAGCACTGGAAAAACTTCAGCATCCATTCACAATAAAGACTGAAAAAACTATGAGTGGATAGAACATTCCTCAATCTGATTAAAAGTATCTACAAATCCTACATCAATCACAGTATTTAAAGTTCACACCTTTTCCTTTAAGATTAGGAATAAGACAAGGATGATAACTATTGCCTCTTCCAGTCACCATTTTACTGGAAGTTTATCCAATACAGTCAGACCTCCCAAAAAAAATTAAAAAGAAAGAAACAAAATTATCATTTCTCATGGATGATATGATTGTGTATATAGAAAACCCAAAAACCCATAAAAGTGTTTAGAATTTAAAAGAGAGTTAAGTCAGGTTTTAAAAATATATGCATAAAATAAACATACAAAAGTCTGCATTTCTACATATAAGTCACAACAGAAAAAGAAACAAAAATAGTGCTTAGAATAGCATCAAAATTATGAAACATCAAGAAAGAAATCTAACAAAAAACATGCAAGAACTCTGTGGAGAAAATTATTTAACTTTGTTGGAAGAAAGTAAAGAAGTCCTAAATATATAGCAAGATATAAAATGTCTGAAGGATTGGAAAAACTAATATTGTAATAATATTGTGGCTGAGGCTGGTAGTTGCCCATCACAATCTATTTTCTCTTTCCTCCATGGTGCTAGAGTTGGGTGTATGGTTACCCTGCTAGAACTACATTTCCCAGCCATGTTAGCTGGGTGTGCCCATGTCATTAACTTTCCTCCCACAGAACATAGGCCGAGACCATGCTGGGCCTTATGTTATCAGACACTTTCCTCTTCCCATTGGCTGGAGTCAGTGAATTGCAACAGCCCAACGTGGACCACACTGGCGGTTTCTGGGTATTGCAGGCTTTCCCTATGTTCTGTGTGATCTAAATGGTAATTATATATATGCATGCATGCAAAATTTGATTGAGCTACAAAACTAAAATTTGAACATTTCACTGTGTCTGTTTTACCTCCATTATAGCAAGTTTTACAAAAAATTAACTTGATTGCAGAAGAGGGTGAGCCTGCATTTAGCACGATCATTTAGGATGGTGGTGCAGCATTTTAGGTGAGAGATACTATCAGCATGAACTAGGGTGATGACTTGAGGAGAAGAAGAAGATGAATGATTTGAAATATATTAAAGGAGTTTAAATCCACAGGATCTGGTGTGGTGGATGGTAATAAATTTGGATGTGAGAGGTGAGGGAGACAGAAGCTTAGGGAAAGATTTCCAGTGTTCTAGATCTATTTAAACAAGCTGAACAAAGCAGCCCAGAAAATATGGGTCTGGCCTGAGGAAGGAATCTCCAGCTGCTTTTCACACTTATTTGGAAAATAGTGAAACTAGTGAGCAATGTTAATTTTTATGAGGCTCTCCAAGCCAACCCTGATAATTGAGTTTAAATGTTAAGTTTACGGTTTTACTAGTGCCCTTAGTTTTCCTCGCAAAGAATTAATTGATTTAATTTTAGAATCTGAATGTTCTGTAATTACTCTACATTGCATTAAAGAAGTTTCCCATATTATTGTTTGACAATGTTTTGTGTGAAGAACACAAAGTAGAATGATTTTTTCTTTTCTTTTCTTTTCTTTTCTTTTGAGACGGAGTCTCACTCTTGTCACCCAGGCTGGAGCGCAGTGGCGCGATCTCGGCTCACTGCAACCCCTGCCTCCTGGTTCAAGTGATTCTCCTGCCTCAGCCTCCTGGGTAGCTGAGACTACAGGCGTGCACCACCATACCCGGCAAGTTTTTGTATTTTTTTTTAAGCATAAACGGGGTTTCACCATGTGTCAAGTTCTAACTCAGGTGCAAGTGGAGTTGGTGGGCGAGTGGCGGGGAGCTGAAAAAACACTCGAGGAATTGTAGACAGTTTTCAAGATGGTTCTACTCTGTGGGCACGAGTGAGCCATATGTACAACGTTAGCAGGGTAATTATACCTTCACAGACAATAGTGGCTCTGAGCCAAGCACGAGCTCACGTGGGTGATCATCTAATGTGCCTCACATGGCCTGGTTACATAATGTGTGGGGTCGTGCATCTGCGCTCCAAACACACTGAGTCATGCTGCACCAGAAGGCCACCTCAGCCTACTCCTGACTAAAGCACAGCCATTCCCCTTACAGTATGTTGGCCAGGCTGGTCTCAAACCTCTGACCTCAAGTGATCTGCCTGCCTTGGCCTCCCAAAGTGCTGGGATTACAGGCGTGAGCCACCACACCCAGCCAGAATGGTTTTTATTAGAATGAATAACATGTTCTGTGTAAGATTAGTTGTGTTCAGTATGGGTGTTTTGCTTTCAATTCTACTTTGGTACTCCTTAGAACTTTGGATGAAAAACTTTCATTGTATTTTTATTAGAACTTGACTGTTTTATAAATCCCCTCACCCCTCAAAAAAGAAAGAGACTATTTCTATTATTAGGAAATACACAGTAAAATATTTTAGGGTAAAGTGATTCTGGCGTAAAAAGCCATGATTTATGCAATTTATATTGGCAATATAATGGTAAATTGTGAAGAGTCAAGACAGCAAATTACAAACAAATGACATAGAATGATGACAACAGATGAACCTGAGTAAAGGGTGTAAGAGATGTTCTTAGTGTTATTCTCATTCTTGCAACATTTTTCTAAGTATGCAGTTATTTCCAAATAAACAATTTAAATTAAAAATCAGGCTGGGTGCAGTAGCTCATGCCTGTAATCCCAACACTTTTGGAGGCTGAGGCAGGTGGATCACTTGAGCCCAGGAGTTTGTGACCAGCCTGGGTAACAGGGTGAGACACTGTCTCTGCAAAAAACAATGTTTTAAAAACAGCTGTGCATTATGATGCATGCTTGCGGTCCCTGCTACTCAGGAGGCTGAAGTAAGAGGATCACTTGAGCCTGGGAGATAGAGGCTGCAGTGAGCCAACACTATGCCACTGTACTCCAGCCAGGGCAACAGAGTGAGATCTTGTCTCTAAAAAAAAAAAAAAAAAAAAAAAAAAAAAAAAAAAACCCCACACCCCCAAAAAAAAAAAAAAAAAAAAAAAAAAAAAAAACACACACACACACACACAAAACAAACAAACAAACAAAAAACAAACAAAATAATTCTAATGAAGTGTGCAGTAATACCAAATATTCTTCCATGGATTCCTCATCTCCTATAACCTGGACAAGTCCTCCTGCTTGTCCTTTAAAGTAATATGCCAAGGCATTATTTCCTCTATGAATACCTTTCTCAACACTTTTCTCTAAAAAGAAACTATTAATATACCTTTCATGTCATCTGAAATTGCATTTATACTTTAGTAACAGAGTGAAAGTAGCAGTGACTTAAGACAGAAATGCATTTCTACCCCCAACTTGACGGAGAGTCAGTCCAGGGTTCTGCTTGGTTATCAGTGTCCAGGGTCCTTCTATCTTTGTTCCCTGCCATCCTTTGTACATGACTTCCATGCTCAAGGTTACATCATGCTTCAGGGTGGCTGCTAGAGCTACAGCCATCACATCCACATTCCACATCCACATCACATCCACATTCCAGCTAGCAAGCCCCAGTCATTTCTCCCCAAGCTAAGGGAACTTTTCCCCAAATTCAACCCAAAAACTTTCATTTGCATATTATTAGCCAGAACTTAGTCCATGGCCACATGTAGCTGCAAGGGAGGATAGAAAATGGGGTCATCAGCTGGATATTTTGTCACCTGGTATAGAATCGGGTTTCTACTATAAGAAAGAGAAGAAGAATTAATTACTGGGTGAGCAATTATCAGTCTCTGAACACCTCCCATTTTGATATTCACCATAATTTTACACGTGTTCCATTATGTCACATTTTGTTTTCATGTTAATATGGCAAACTACAAGATAAATTTTTAGATATGAAATATCTATATTCATGTCTAGTCCCCTGATGCTAGCTCAGGCCAGTCACATGGTAATTGCTCATGTTAAGGTTGAGGAAATTAAGTGAACTGATAGGCAGCCATTTGAGATACTCCAAATGAGTACAATTTACATTCCACACAAATATCATTCAATTATGGAGGACTTTGAGAACTGACTTCTCAAAGTTTAATTTGGTTATAAAATCTGAGTTAATTTTGGTGGTGACAAAATTCCCTGATGATTATAGGTCATAGAATATATACAACAGAAGGTTTTAACAGCAAAATGTAATTCTTTTTCCTTAGCCTCAATGACTCTTCCCTCTTTTGTCTCTGAATGCTGAGAGTTCCTTCATTTCAATATTAAAACATTTAATGAGAGGTGATTTCTAACCTCATGGAACCAATCTATAAGGAAGTGGGTTCAGGAACCATTTAAATGGCATTCTCAACAACAAGCAGCATAATAGGAAACAGGAAGCAAAGATGTCAGATTTCTAAGTGATGTTTCATTTTCTCAAGCATATGATTTATGGCAGAACCCAACCGATCTTCAGAGAGGAGCAAAAGGTCAATCTTTCTATGTGAAAACACTTAACTGGAAAAGAATTTGCATCCACAGGAAGAAAAAAACCTTAACAGTCTGTAGTTGTGCCTTTACTATGTGTCAGGCAATTTGCAGATACTAGAGGCAGAATGACATAAAAGAAAGAAAAGACCCTTAATCTTATGCAGTCTTTAGCTTCATAGAGTTCTCCCAGCTAGTAAGTAGTAGAGTATGTTTTCAAAGATTTTCTACCTTTAAAACCCACACACTACACTTGATCTTAGCCAAAAGGCCAAGAAGCAATAACCCACTCACGTGACCACTGTATTTCTGGATTAAGAATTAGTCTTTCTTATACATTTCTATCTTAAATTTTGAGTCTACAATCACGAGAGCTAAAAATCCTAAGTTGTTGCATTCAGTACTTGTGATTTCCATTGAAAAATGAAATTGGTGGTAATGGTAATTTAACTGGAATAACGTTTTTAAGTAAAACAAAATGTTCATTGATATTTTATCTTGTTTTAAAGGCTCACTTCACTGAGTTCTATATAAGTAAGTTACCAAAATTTTGGAGTTCTCTATGATCATCTGAACATAGCAAGCAACACTCTGAACTGCAAAGCAATCATTTGGATATCCTTTTTCTACTTGACGGCAAAAATTCATATTCAATTTTTTCCCTAAGTTATCCAGATAATTTGGCACTGTAGGCAGCCTCAGCACAGCTGCCAGACATACTGAAAAAAAAAAATTACCCGAAAGAAAAGGTGGGGCTTCAGAATGAGTAAAACAAAAGCCATGCCAAGAAAGATAAACACACACCCTCCTTTGAAGATTATTGCCAAGTGTCTTTAAAATCATGCCAAAGAAAGCATCCCATCCAGGTTTACTTCATCTCAATCTTACCTGTTCTAACTCTAAATAAGCAGGCTGTCACTTGCAGCTCAACAATTCTACCCTGAGCTTTAAAAAGGTATTAAAGAACTTACTGCCTGAAATCAGAGCACTGTTTTACTGTGTTGCCTGATTCTTATCTGATGGAGAAGAGTCAAGAATGGAATATAAGGCGTCTGGTCACGTATTTGAGACCACAAAAGATCAGGTTGTCAGGGTGGGACAACCTCACAGCACATCATGTGTTGCCCAGATGGTCCCTTGAGTACCTTCTTCTTTGAGAAAAAGACAAAAGCATCCCTTACTAGTCGTCACACCTACATTCTCTGATTAATAGGTCTGTCACTATGGGAAGTTTTCCAGCCTGAAATGTGAGATCATCAAACCCTAGAAAAGCCATAAAAATAGCATTTCGCTATGTATACCCAGCATCCTGCCAAAAGAAATCGTAAGTGCCTCTGAATCACTGCTCCAGAGCACCAGCCCACAGTGACTGACCACAAAGCATATGCAGTCTCACCTAGAATATCAGCAAGATAATAATTCTCCCTGGTAATAATGCTTGCTGTGGTAGCAAGCCCTGATCATTGTTCTCTTTTTTAAAACTAGGGGAGAGACAAATGCTCACGAATAACTGTAAATGTGACAAAGGATGACGTCTCCAGGTCAAAAATGGAGTACGTGACATCTGAATCCAGATGGATTTCCATTTCCCCCTTCTTAAAAATTACATGGGTTATAGTATAATAAAGCAAATTAAGTGATCATATTAAGTCATTTTAGTTAAAAATTGTTCCAACTTGAGCCTAATACCTGACTATGATTATAGTTTGTAGCCCTATTAAATTCAGGACCCCCCCCCCCCCACAAGCCAAAAAAAAATTTAAAAAAAGAGAAAGAACTAGGCAGAAGACGTGGAAACAAACACAATGATCTGCTTAGTTCTGGAAGTCTCAGTGTGACCAAGAAGAGCTGTTTAGTATTGGTGGGATAGAGAAGTACAGGGGATTCAGGACTTTATGTCCTAAAAAGGAGCAGTAGTGCCCAAGTTCTAAAAGGGACGATAAGAATGAATCTTCTCAATTTTGTTTTAATGAACACATTCATTGAATTGGACATCTCTATATAAAATATCCATGCACTTTTCACTTTGGGGCACTAGAGGGAAACAAAGTAAGAAAAATAATGAAGTCTCATGTATTAAGCTGCTAAAAGAACACATTTCTTTTTTTCATGTCAATGAATTCTTCCGTTACTTTTGGTGGGAAATGGTATTCAAATGGTAGCCTAGTTTCAAAAAATACCAATTTGGATTTGATTTCACAATACTTCAAGCCCACTTCACAGGAACAAACGTACAGCCAGAACCTCAGAAGGTCCATTATCTTTGGTTAAGTCAGTAAAAAAAAAAAAAAAAAAGGGAATCAGTAAGTCAGTTTTGAGAAGGGTATGAGTGACACAAGCCTATTATTTAAGGCTTCATTACATTCTTTTTAGGAAATTACTTTCCCAATTATATGTAAGAACACATGTTTCAATGTTATGAGGGTGGGAAGAGGGAGAGGTTCAGAAAACAAACAAACAAAAAGCAGTTGGGTACTATGCTTAGTACCGGGTGACAAAATAATCTGTACACCAAACCCTCAAGTAATGACTTTACACATACAACAGACCTGCACATGTACCCCAGAACTTAAAAGTTAAAATATTAAAAAAAGAGCAGGAGGCAGTAATCCACTTCTGACTTTAGCTTCCTTTTTAAAGTGCACCAGTAGGAATGTCACTGCTTTCAGAAATGGAAGGAAAAAAAGCACTATAATTTAGTACACACATCTCATTGCCATCTTCTCATAAAGAAAAAGTGTTCTGGGACTTATTGTTTTGTTTTGTTTCGTTTTCTTTTGTTTTGTTTCGAGGCGGAGTCTCGTTCTGCCGCCCAGGCTGGAGTGCAGTGGCGCGATCTCGGCTCACTTGCAAGCTCCGCCTCCCGCGTTCACGCCATTCTCCTGCCTCAGTCTCCCGAGTAGCTGGGACTACAGGCGCCCGCCACCACGCCCGGCTAATTTTTTGTATTTTTAGTAGATACGGGGTTTCACCGTGTTAGCCAGGATGTTCTTGATCTCCTGACCTTGTGATCTGCCCGCCTCAGCCTCGCAAAGTGGTAGGATTACAGGCCTGAGTCACTGCGCCCCGCCCGTGTCCTGGGATTTCTGTTGCTAATGATAATAAATACCAGGGAGCTCTCTGGGAAGTTTCCAGTCTTCAACCCTCCCTTCTGTGCTCCATTTCCCTCTTCAAATGAACAAAATTTCAGGTGAAAGAAGCCTTCTTTTCTAACTACTATATCAGTGATTATTTTTAATCATGTTTCATATATGGAATATTTTTATGGTTAGTTTAATATTGAGGTGATGATAATGTTTGAACTTGAACTTGTCATACCCCTCAATCCAATCAATTTTCAAATCTAGGGATTAGTCTTACTGAAAGGAAAAAACCCCACTGGGTTCCTATAAATTTATTCAAAGCATTATTGAAGTAATGCTTGATTTTAAAATGTATATATTCAATGTGTACCTGTGTATGTATGTTATAGAATTGTTTAGAGCCAGACATTGTTAGGACAGAAAAACAAAGGGGTAAATTTTTTTCTTATGTGCACTGTCATTATAAAATGAAAATATATTTATTTTGAGTACCTCTTAAATTTGGTATTTATTTGCAAGGCTGAACGAGTATAAACTTAGTCCTTAGTCCTTTCTGAGTCTTCAAAATCTGGGGGTTTACAAATTCAGTGGTGATTGGTGCCTCTAAATTTTCTTTTCTTTTTTTTTTTTTTTTTTTTTTTTTTTTTTTTTTTTTTTGAGACGGACTCTCTCTCTGCCACCAGGCTGGAGTACAGTGGTATGATCTCGGCTCACTGCAACCTCTGCCTTCTGGGTTCAAGCGATTCTCCTGCCTCAGCCTCCCAAGTAGTTGGGACTATAGGTGCATGCCACCACACCCAGCTAATTTTTGTATTTTTTAGTAGAGATGGGGTTTCACCATTTTGGTCAGGATGGTCTCGATCTCTTGACCTCGTGATCCACCCACCTCAGCCTCCCAAAGTGCTGAGATTACAGGCATGAGCCACTGCACCTGGCCAGTGCCTCAAAATTTTCTATATAGCAATAAACTGAAAAAGTAATACTGAGTAATAGTAATGACTCTGAAAAGTAGCATTGTGCTTGCTTTTATCTATTTGCGTGTTTCAAAACTTAACAGCTCTTATAAATTCTATGGATTATTAGAATTAAAATAACAACAACAACAATAATAATGGTAGCATTTTATCTTTTCACCTTCAGGTTTTGTGTTTGAGATACTCAACTAATAGTTACAGAAACACAGCAAGTCATGGCCTATAGAAATTTGTCTTAAACAGAGAAAAAGATGTTGTAACAACATATTGTAAACACATTTAACAGTGTATATAGGTATTACTAGAATGTAAGCTCAACGAGCGAGCACAGCAGCTTTTATTGCATTACTGCATGCTGTCTCCCTATCACAAGGATAGTGCTGAGCTCAGTTTTGGTTGAATAAATGTCAGTAAGGTTTGACCAATGAAAAATAGAAGATTTTTCCTCACTTTGAAACAGAAATCATCCCTAACAACTAAATAAAATCAACAGAAAAGTTTAAATTGCATAAATTCTGGATGACTCCCTTATGGGCTAGTCTGAACTAACCAGTCAGCACACCCTGAAAAAAGGACAGATCACTAAAAGCCTCATACCTGACCCTATGGGAGAGGGCATGGGAGACATTGAAAAATTCAGTGGGAAAGATCATTAATATGATCTTTAATCATATTAAACATTTAATATGATTAAATCCCATTTTGGATATAAACAGAATTTACTCTAATTTTGTAGATGAGAAAACTGATTTGCTCTAACTTTCACACTGGTGGAGATGGAACTTGATCTCCATCTCTCTGAACCCAAAACTTGTGGGCTTAACTGCCCTTCTAGATCAAGAACATTTAAGCCAAGGTTAGGAGCAATATATGGGATGCAATAACTTGAACAGTGATGGCCTGTTTTACTTTCTCACTAAAGCCCAGAACAAACACCAGAACTAATGAAATAGTGAAGACAGAATTAGGAAATATGCGATTTTTTAGCAAGTTGGTTGGAACACATAGCGAGATCATTACCCTGACATAGCTACAACTAAAATGCAAATGAAATACATGATGTCAAATATGTCTTACCTCAATGCTTTTCTGAGGATCTTGTCATAAAGCAGATTCTAATTCAGCTAAAATTGGCAGGGGTAGCGGGGGCACAGGGCAAGATTCCGCATTTCTTACAGGCTCCTGGATGGTGCCAATCAACTGGTTCACAGACCAATCTGTGAGTGGCAAAGCCTTACCTGATTCTTGTTTGAAACATCAGGTAAGAACTACATCCCTCTCCTTTGCCAAATGAAGGTTTGGGACCTGAAACTTTTCAGGTTTTACCAGCTTGAAGCAGGTAGGGCAGTAGCCAGTTGTCCCTGAAATCAAATTAATCACAATAGGCCTAAAATGAAATTTTGGAGATTAGAACTGGCATTTAGATGGAGTGATAATTACACAAATATTCCAGCACACCTCCCTTTTGGTTCCCTTTTTTTAACCTGGCTTATTCCCTCAAATTCTCACCATTCACAAAACTAGAATATAAACACCACAGTAATGGAATTTATTACAGCACAATGATAGAATGTGCTAAGAATCATGATTTTTCCATTTCATTTTGGGTTCCACTAGGAAGGAACCCACTATATTTTTTATTGGATCTGTGGTTCCCCATCTGCCTCCTTTTAAAGACAGCAACTCAGTTGTAGTTACATTAGTATTTTTCTTATTCTTTAAGCAGCATTTATTAAGGGCATACAGTGTGTCAAACTGTATGCTAAGTGTTTAAATAAACTGCTTTTTATTCTCCTCACAATAACCCTAGGCCATAACTACTACTATTTTTCCCATTTTAAAGATGAGAAAGCTGGCCGGGCACAGTGGCTCATGCCTATAATTGCAGCACTTTGGGAGGCTGAGGCGGATGGATCACGAAGTCAGGAGTTTGAAACCAGCCTAGCCAACATGATGAAACCCTGTCTCTACTAAAAATATAAAAATCAGAGGGGCGTGGTGGCACATGCCTATAATCCCAGCTACTTGGGAGGCTGAGGTAGGAGAATCGCTTGAACCCGGGAGGCGGAAGTTGCAGTGAGCAAAGATAATGCCACTGCACTCCAGCCTGGGTGACAGAGTGAGACTCTGTCTCAAAAAATAATAATATTATTATTAATTAATTAATTTTAAAAAATAAAGATGAGAAAACAGAGGTTTAAGGAGATATAGCAGTTTTTCCAAGGTAGCTGAGAAGTCAGTGTTCCCTGAATGCAGAGCCTGTGTTCTTAGCCATTGTGCCCTGGTAGTTCCTTTTCTGAAAGAAAAGAGTACAAATATTCAAATTTTCTTTTGAATGTTTGTAAAAATCCAGTTTGTGGGTCTGTTTTATAAGATATTTCCAACCCTAGAAGGCATTTCTGGCTTACTGTGGGAAGTGATGCTACTCATCATGGACTTTATCACCAATAATCCTAAGTGTTCCTGACTAATTTACATGATGATTAATTCTGACCATGTGCATGTGTGTTCCTGTGGGGAATCCCTTTACTCTGTGCTTCTATCAGCTCCAAATTTAATCTGTAGCTGCAGCTGCCATGATGAGTGCCCCTGCCGCCAACTATTCCATCCTGGACTGTGTCTCTAGAATGACTAGTACACGAGTACATAGTTTCTTTTGGTTGTTATTTATATCATGCGAATAAGACTTCGAATGAATCACAGAACCTCTTACTTTTCTCCTGGACCATTAGGCATTGTGAAGACATAGCTGTATCATTTGAAGCTTTCTGAAATGGGCTGAAATAGAGAAGTGGAAACCCAGAAGATAAAGACACCCCAGTGGGACAAGCAATTCAGAAGGCTCCAAGCAATGCCCAGTAGCCCAGAACAGCATAATGGTTCAGCAGGGAGTAGCAAATGGATGTCTTAGCATCAGAGAAAGTATCGGGACAATCAGGTGAATATAAAACTAAATGTGGTTGGCATCAGAGACAGACAGTTACAGGATCTGAGAGAAAGTGTGAGGGCATTTGTACCCCATAGCAATGATGAGAACTTTGTTACTGAATAACCTATTTAGTGAATCTCAAAGCAAGAGCTTAGTTTTCTGGGTTTTTTGTTGTTGTTGTTGTTGTTGTTGTTGTTGTTGTTGTTTTAAAGGTCAAAGTTTAGCATCAAGTAAAGGATCTGAGATGGAAAACCATTAAGTGACCTGATTCTGAGCCTCCAAACACTAGATCTAAATTTACTTGCTTAAATGTCTTCCAGCTGAGAATGGAGTTAATCCTCCAGTCAGGCCTGCATCTGGGGAATGCACTGTGAGAATTTAACAAATAGGAGCTTAGGAAGTCGAGCAGATCACTAAAATTACATCTTCTTTACATGAACTTCTAATTCACTGATTGAAGTAAATGAGCTCCTTTTGTAATCATTAATACTGTGTTTAAAGAAACTGAGCAGTTGGAGATGGCTGTGAAATTCTTAGATGAACATTCAAGTGCGTGTTGCATTGTATCTGTCTTGCAGGTTGACTTATAGTCATCCTAGTCCCAAGCTAGCAAAGGCTTCTATTTGTCCCAAAATATCTGGTCTCCCTCCTTTCTGGCCACATGGCTGTACAGAATGAAAAGAGTACAGTTCTCAGTTTCCTTTACTCATAGGCATTGCCCTGTGACTAACCTCTGGCTAGTGGGATGTGAGTAGTGTTGAGTTGAAGCACCAAAAAGTGTCCTTCAATGCTGGGAGCATACATCCCTTTCCTTGTCTCCTTTTCCTTATTCCCAGTGTCTGGCATGAGAATATGATGACTTGACTTAAAGAATGGAGACCACAAGCCAGGCGCAGTGGCTCATGCCTGTAATCCCAACACTTTGGGAGCCCAAGGGGCAGATCACGAGGTCAGGAGATCGAGACCATGCTGGCCAACATGGTGAAACCCCCTCTCTACTAAAAATGCAAAACTTAGATGGGTATGGTGATGCATGCCTGTAATCCCAGCTACTCGGGAGGCTGAAGCAGGAGAATCACTTGAACCAGGGAGTTAGAGGTTGCAGTGAGCCAATATCCCGCCACTGCACTCCAGCCTGGCGACAGAGCGAGACTCAGTCTCAAAAAAAAAAAAAAAAAGAACATAGACCACAGATAGAGAAACAGCAAGACAGAAGCCTGGGTGCTTGCCTGGGTGCTTGAGCACATCAAGAAACAGAACTGCCTTCCATTAAAGACATGGAATGCCTATATCCAGGCATTAATGGGACAGAGAAATTAACTTCTTTCTTGATTAAACTATTGTCATTTGAGTTTTATCAATAGTTGCAACTAAACCCCATTCTAAGTAATTCACTGAACCATCATCTTCACAGAGGTCATAATCAATTAAAAAATAACATATTGGTTGCTTCTTTGACTAATGCTAAGTGGTCATAGTGCCTGCTGATGTACAAAGTGATGGAAATGAGGCTGAATCTGTGGAAAATCAGGTTTTAGCTAATCAGTTTCAGCCATTTAACATTCTGTTTAATGCAACACACAAGTTAAGCAGTAACATTAATGTTCTCAAAGTAAAGCATATTTACCTTCACCATTGTTTCTTTAAGATATTTTCACAGTCACCAAATTGTCTTATCTAAACATAACATAGACATTGAACAATCTTGATACTCCTTGCTTAGTACAAAGAGTTGTGATAAATGAGTGGAACTGAAGGGGAAAAATAAATAGGTAGGGAGCCAGTAAACTCTCCTACTGAAAAAGAAAAGTGTTTGTGGACGGTAAAATGAGAAAGGTTACATTAATCTTTTTCTGGCAGCCACAGTGACAGAGTAACGATGTTTTAATCAGTGGTTAGATGATTCTCTGCCAAACTGTGAAGAAAGTAAATTAACAATTGATACCCACCACCCTTCTGGGCAGCCTCTTTGTATTGTTTTCTAGCACACTCAACAGTTCTTAGCTCTAATGTCTTTATGATGTCCCCTTGGCTGCCCTCTACACACACACACACACACACACACACACGCACACACATGATATGATTCCATTCTCCAGATCTTTCATCTCATCTCATTAACATAATAGGAGCTGACACAGTCTTTATCTATTAGCTCATTCAACCCTATGAAATACATGACTTTGAGATGCCCTTATTATCCCCACTTCAAAGATAAGAATGTGAGCCACAGAACTAGTAAATTGTGGAACTAGAGTTCAAATGCAGGCAGTTTGGCTCAAAGTGAGTCTGTTCTACAGATATATCCCATTCCCTTAGGAATATGTGCATCATAAAAATGGCAGACGGTAGTTACCAGATAACATCTGCCAAGAAACAACTCCTAAACTTAGCTAAAATTTGTCTTTTCCAGGAGGATCAATAATACAGCACTGAGCAGGCTAATGGAGGAATTTGGGGGGAAGAGGACGTTCTGTATGCCTCAAGAAATCTCACTCTTTAGGTAGTCAACCAAGTAGTACAACCTGACCTTCAATTAGAATCCTATGTGTAACTATCCTTGAGCTATTAGTATACAATATGGACGTCAGAAAATAAGTTAATTTTAACATTTAAAAACCTTGAGATTAATAAGAATAAGTTCTGCTCTACCTGAGCCTAATATATTCAAACTTTCAAATGGATTTCATTTGCCCTTTTATGAAGCCCAAGTCCCTGATTTTAAAAAATTGCTGGAATTTTATTATTTCCAGCTTAGTACTGAAATGCTGTTCTTAATACCACTTATAATTCATTGTCAGTTTTCACTCTACCATTGATTATTTTTTCTGTGTATACAGAGAAAGCCGTTTGAATCTGGCAAATACAAACATTAAAAGGCTTTTAAGCTGGCCAAGTGCCACATGCCTGTAATCCCCAAGAGTTCAAGATCACTCTAGGCAACACAGACAGACCCCATCTCCAAAAAAAAAAAAAAAAAAAAACAAGGCTTTTTACCTATTATAATCATGACATACTCAGTTTCTGATTTCTCATGCTGACACTGTAAAGATACTGTCCAGGGAAGCTAGTCCTTGTAAAGTAATATATTTATAACAAGAACTAATATTTTATAATCTATGAGATGGATTTTCTTTCTCTGTTTGCAGATGGGGAAAGTGGTGCTCAGTGAGTTTTCATATATCACCCAGAATTCATCAGTGGGTGAGGGCAGGAATTAGAACTCACCCAAATCACCCAACTGCAACTTTGTGCTCTTTCCATAATGCTGAAGAGCCATGTCTTTGCTGGATTTAATGACACAATGGTAGTCAGAGTAAGAAGAGGTCCATGAATTATATCTTTGAGATTTTTTTTTTTTAATTAAACTTTAAGTTCTAGGGTACATGTGCATAACGTGCAGGTTCGTTACATATGTATATTTGTGCCATGTTGGTGTGCTGCACCCATCAACTCGTCAGCACCCATCAATTCATCATTTATATCATGTATAACTCCCCAATGCAATCCCTCCCCCCTCCCCCCTCCCCATGATAGGCCCCAGTGTGTGATGTTCCCCTTCCCGAGTCCAAGTGATCTCATTGTTCAGTTCCCACCTATGAGTGAGAACATGCGGTGTTTGGTTTTCTCTTCTTGTGATAGTTTGCTAAGAATGATGGTTTCCAGCTGCATCCATGTCCCTACAAAGGACGCAAACTCATCCTTTTTTATGGCTGCATAGTATTCCATGGTGTATATGTGCCACATTTTCTTAATCCAGTCTGTCACAGATGGACATTTGGGTTGATTCCAAGTCTTTGC
>NW_016805130.1:102719-120436 GCF_001698545.2 Rhinopithecus bieti | reverse complement strand
GTTGCTTTTGGTGTTTTAGACATGAAGTCCTTGCCCATGCCTATGTCCTGAATGGTACTACCTAGATTTTCTTCTAGGGTTTTTATGGTATTAGGTCTAACATTTAAGTCTCTAATCCATCTTGAATTAATCTTCGTATAAGGAGTAAGGAAAGGATCCAGTTTCAGCTTTCTACTTATGGCTAGCCAATTTTCCCAGCACCATTTATTAAATAGGGAATCCTTTCCCCATTTCTTGTTTCTCTCAGGTTTGTCAAAGATCAGATGGCTGTAGATGTGTGGTATTATTTCTGAGGACTCTGTTCTGTTCCATTGGTCTATAGCTCTGTTTTGGTACCAGTACCATGCTGTTGAGATTTTAAAGTCAATGAAAATTGCAATTCCAAGTATGAAAACTCGCTTTTAAAAAAATCAGTGTTTCTTAAACGCATTATATTCTCTAACATCTTTGGCCAATGCATGTTTCTTTGGTAGCAACTGCCCATTCCTGCATCTGTAGGAAACTGGGAAGCTGCCTGACCACACCTGATGAGAGACAGCAGTCACATGGTGATTTCACCTCCCACCCCTGATAAGCAGGATTGTACCCAAGGAAGGCACTTCCCTAAAGGGCAGACAACCCACTGGTCTTCCAGAAACCAGCACCCATGTGACCCAGCTTAAAAGGATGAACTGTGCCAAAGAAATTCCTCTCCTAAGAATGTGGGACTGAGGTAGCAGCAGGGTCGGCGTCATCTTGTAGAAAGTATCAGGAGAACCATGATGTTCCACAGGGAAGCCGAAGTTATGAGAAAATAAAAATCAAACATGTAAGTAATAAGAGCTACCATTTATATGGTACTTACTATGTGCTTCACATTCTTAATTTATTGACCCTGTGAAGAAATTACTGTTATTAACAGGTCCCCACCTACCACCATTTTACTGATGAGAACACGGAGGCACAAAGGAATTAAGAAACTCATCCAAGGTCACACAGCTTGGGAGCACAATATCAAAAGCCAGGCCCTGTGGCTTCACTGCCAAATTTAATTTCATATAAAGAGAGCCTAGTATACAGACATAGAGAAGATAATAAATGACACATTCAAACAGAAACAGAAAGTCTCAAGAGAGAAAGATGCGGAGAGAGTGACAGAGAGAGAGAGTGCACAATACCCCAAGAGACCTCCAATTCTCAGCTACACTTTAGCTCCTCTCAGATTCCCATGAAATCTCTGATTACATCCTCACATAGAACAGCTTAAGTGCCTCTGTTCCTTGTAGATAACAGATTCCTAAATAAAATAATATGATTTATTTTGATATTTTATAAATATAATACCCAAAAGTGCTAAAGTTCTAGCACTGTTTATTTCTTGTCTGAGGTAAAGATTGGATCTCTTCTAGATTTATGATCCAATAGGACAGATAAGATAGACAAATATGGACACAAAAGAAATATTTATAATCTCAAGACTGCAATGAGATTATGATGTAGATAGGAGTTAAAGAAACTGAATAAACTCCAAACTGTTGAGCATAAATCATGAAAACCTCCTGAAGATATAAGGCATGAGCTAGGAATATAACAGAAGATAGGACTATGTTTGCTTATTATACAACTTGGATCACGGTGGGCAGAATACTTTCTGCCTCAATAGAAAGGAGGAAAAGGCATTGAGAGGATTGGATGAGAAAGTGTGTGTATGTGTGTGTGTGTGTGAGAGAGAGAGAGAGAGAGACAGAGAGAGAGTGAGAGAGAGAGAGAGAGGGAGACAGACAGACAGATAGCACACCAGCTACTAGAATGTACAGGAAAAAAAGAGAGAGCAAAAAATTAAAAAAAAAAAATTCAGGTATTGTATCACCATATAAGAAGAACCAGGATGATGAATTCCTATGGTCTTCTAAAAATCTGATGTATTTTTGGCTGATGCTTTAGCAATAGTATTTAAAACAAAATATAACATTTTATGTTTATGAAACCACCACTAAATTCCGATTTTGTGACTTTTTTTTTTTTTTTGAGATGGAGTTTCTCTCTTGTCACCCACGCTGGAGTGCAGTGGCGCAATCTCGGCTCACTGCAACCTCCACCTCCTAGGTTCAAGTGATTCTCCTGTCTCAGCCTCCTGAGTAGCTGGGATTACGGGTGCGTGCCACCAGGCCTGGCTAATTTTTGTATTTTTAGTACAGATGGGGCTTCACCATGTTGGCCAGGCTGGTCTCAAACTCCTGACCTCAAGTGATCCATCCACCTTGGCCTCCCAAAGTGCTGGGATTACAGGCATGAGCCACTGCGCCCAGCCCATTTTGCGACTTTTAATGAAATAATCAAGCAGACTGAAGTCAAATGCCTTCTTACTTGGTGTCTTCTAGGCACAGTGTGCCTTCCTTGCTGTCCCATATGCTGACACACACTAGGCATTCAATAATAAATGCATGTGGACTGAATCAGTAAACATTACCATTATCTCCTCATTCAAATGTGAGATCATATCTACAAAAATTAAAATCCCATACACATTTTTTTAATGAATTGTCTAGTGTCATGTCTTAAGAAGTCATAAAATTCTTTGCTCATGTCAACCTGCTTTCTGCCTTCCCACCAGACTATGTATTCACATTGAATCATGAGCTTTTTATGATCACAAAAGAGATGTTACAATATAAATTCTTAGTTAAGCATATTAGGTTTTCCCTAAATAAAGTGTCGGCAATGCTATTTTTGCACAGAGATTCCAAATAACAGTCGTGTCCTATTTAACTTATAAATTCCAAATGTGCTGGATTTGAAAAACTATGATACCAAATATACAAACTAAAAACACTAGTAATGTAAAAAGAAAAAAATAATCATTCCTAACCACTCACTCTAAAAGCAATTGCCATAAAATAAAATTTAGAGTCCTGTTGGGTGTGTCAAGGACCTGTATAGCAAACCTACAGAAAAAAGCTTCTGTTTTACTTTTTTTCAGGGTATTTACACTCTCTTCATGTCTGCCAATTTATTCCAACTGCAAAAGAAAACATTCAGGATGAAAAATTATAGGAATAAATAAAGATTTAAACATATACAGATGAGCATTAGCATATACAATTTTTGCAAAGCTTCAGTGAACCAGTAAGTACCTCTGGGAAGCTTTGTTATTATTTCAGGACAGATGAGCAGGCCAAAGAAAAACTAAAAACAAAGATCAAAGGTCATAAGATATTTCAATATATTATAAAGCTACAGTATGTAAGATATTCATATTTGCTGAAAAATATAAATATATATAAACAAACAAAATCTTGACCATATCATAGATTTGAATCTTCAAAGTTAAAAGATTTAAAGTCAAAGCCTCTTTTTGAAGAAGGAAGAAATCTGAAGTATTGGAAACCTGATATAAAATCTTTTGAACACTATGTCAAACAATTAAATGAGAAACTTGAAAAAACATTTGCAGCAAATTCAATAATTATTTTAAAACAGATACAGATAGAGCTGCATGACAATGTGAAGATACTTAATGCCCAGAACTGTACACTTAAAAATGGTTAAAATGGTAAATTTTATGGTTTATGCTTATATTTTATCACAATGAAAAAATATATATGTGTCAATTCACTAGGAAAAACGCTAAGGACCTAATATATTCATGGGAAAGAGATGGCTAGTTACTTCAAAAAATAAAACATCACTTATCAAACATTTGGGAAAGTGGTCAACCTCATGGATAATCAATATCAAAAGCAGTATGGTCCTATGATGGTCTATCAAAAATGTATCTCCTGCAAAGGTTTTTAAGGAACTAAACCCAACCATAGGGTGTAGTCTTGTGAAATGGGTACATTCCAATATCAGATCCCTTCCTGATGGGATCACAACCTGTCATAACGTCTTTAGAAGCAATTGACATACTTTAGAAGATATTACCATGGGTGTGTTGGATTGTTACTCAACAGCCATTTCTCTTAGTCTAAAATAATTAGACTAAAATAGCTTCCTAACTTGCTAAACTGCAAAAGCCGGAAAGCTAAAACTACATTTCCAGACTGCCTGGTCGCTGCAATTCTGACATGGTTTGAGTTGGTACAAGTCAATGTCTCTTGGTGAGATCTGGGAAGCAGACATGAGACAGAGGACTTTTTGGCTGCTTGGCATTTCTTTTGGCAAGCATAGATGTAGAGGCATTTGGGTTTATGATGACAGAGTTAAGAGAACTACAGTGTCCCTTCACTGTCTTTACACAGGCCACATCTGAGGCATCCATTTTCTGGTATGAGTTTCAGCCAGCATGGTGTGGTTCTGGATCCTGCAGTGCTGTGGTCACTTTTCAATTCAGCAGGTAGCTTTCTGACCATTCATAAAAGAGGCATCGGTAACCTCGCTGGCCCAATTCAGAGGAAAGCATAGAGAATTGTTCCTGGAAGTTCAATCTAGACTTTCTCCCTGGATTCCGTAAGGCTTTTAATACCTTATAACAAATATTTTTCTATTATTCGCCATGGCTTTGTTCTCTGACTGAACCCCAGTTAATATATGCATCAAAAATATTTTAAATGTTTATATTTGTGGCCTAATCATTCCACTTCTGGAATTTTAGCCTATGAAAATAATACTTCAGAGGGATAAGACTTATAAGCAGAAATATATACTATAACATTATTATTTCAACAATGGGGACTAATTAAGTAAAGCACTGTTTTCCTGCTTTTATTCCAAAAGACAATGAAAATTACTGTCAGGTTTGAACAAGGGAGTGATATTTTCTGACACGCTTTTAAAAATCATCACCCTTGTGCCAAGAACAGAATGATTATTATTTTTGAAGCCAGGTGGTGGATTCAGAGGAGTTTACTCCAGTCTTCTTTCTACTTTTGTGTACACTTGAAATTTTCCATAATAAAAGTAAAAGAACAAATATCATGCAATATTTAATGTAATACCAACTATGTTAAGAACACTCTGTGTAGGAGAAAATATAGGAAAAAAATACCTTAAAATGTTGACGTTGTTGTTATTATGCCTCATTTGAGTATCTTTCCTGTGATTGACAGAATTCTAAGGAGCCACAACCATATATCATTCCCTCCACCCTGAGTGTCGGCTGGTCCTGTGAATATGATGGAATATCGTTCCTGTGATTATGTTTTGTTATATGGCAAAAGTGAAGGGATTTCACAGAGGTAATCAAAGTCCCTACAATTGACTTTGAGTTCATCAATAAATTTACCCAGAGTGGGCCTGACCTACACAGGTGTGTCCTTTGACAGGGGCCTAGACCTTCCCTGAAAGGAGAGACTTCTGTGACCTTGCAGAAACAAGCCACCATGAGTTCTACAGCTGCAGAAAATGAATTCCGTCACCACAACCTTAGCTTGGAATGGGACCCCAAGCCTCCAACCAGACCACAGCCCTGGCCAACACCTTGAGCACAGCCTTGTGAAACTGAGCAGGCGACCCATCTAAGCCGTGACAAGATTCCCGACCTACAGAAGCTGTGAGATAATAAATATATCTTGTTTTAAGCTACTAAGTATGTGATGATTGGTCATGCATCAATAGAAAACTAACACATTTACTTTTCACTTTTCTGAATTTTCTAGATTATCTATAATAAATATGTTTATTTTATAATAGAGGACAAAACTTTTACAACAAAATAAAAGAGAATTAATGTGGATAATTCAGGCTATATATTCCAGAAAAGAGAACTGACATCATTTTTCTTAATGTTATTAACAAATAACTGCATTAAATAGGAGGAAATTTTCTCTTTGTACTTTAATGCTCTGGATCAAATCCAAAGTTATCCAGCTCAAGGCCAAAAGTGAACACACTCCGTATAATTGAACTAGTGGTTTCTGAAACAAATGTACTGAAAGATAAGCCTTTGCACCAGTCATTCTTCTCTTGCTGTACTATGATTCACTGAAACCATCCTGAATAAACAGATTTTGATTTTGGTTTAGACTTCAACACCCAGCAGGCTACTCCACTGATTAATGATGATAAAACTAAGCAGAAAGGGAAGCCATTCATGAAACAAACAATATAACCATCAATCAAGCTCACAGCTGATAATATTCAGATACTGAATAGTGCTTGACTCTCTAGCACCACTCCATGGAGACCTGCTGAGCAGCTAAGTGCTTTAAAATTGATATCAAGATCATCAGTGCAAAGGTTGATGGTGTCGGCGGGGATGAGAACTCAAGGATATAATGCAGTATTTACCAATCATCCATGATGAGCTAGTTTCTCTACAATGCATGCTTAGTTTAAATCCTATATTAGGATTTAAGCTTCTATATCAGAAGTACAAATACTTCTTTCTCTGACATGCATCTGCCTCCTGCATCGGTCATATGGGCAAGTTAAATGGAGACCCTTGCATCTTTTGTTTTGTTTTTGTTTTTGTTGTTTGCGACGGAGTCTTGCTCTGTTGCCCAGGCTGGAATGCAGTGGCACGATCTCGGTTCACTGCACCTAGGTACCTGCACCTAGATTGTATATAGGTGAGGTGCAGGTACATATATTGACACACTGTACGTGATCTCAGCCACAGTCCTCCCACTTTTGTCAACATCCTCAGAATTTATTGCCACATGCATCAGCCAGATTTCTACAAATATAACAAGAAAATTTTGTAAATTTGGGGAGTTTGATTTTAAAATAGGCTCTGGGACATGCCTACCTTGGTTGCAGGGGAGGACGGTGCACTGGCATGTGAAGATTTACACACTGAGCAACTCAACTTTTCTCACATGTCTCCACCCTGTGTTGGCACCTACTTAATATCCTATGTCAAAGCCCAAACTTTGACCTAAGAGGCTAGGAAAGGTTATAAATTGATGTAAAGAAGCAACTTGGAGGATAAATCTTTGAGTGTGCGTTCCAATTCAGCACTATGTTAGAAAGTGACTAGTTTTCAGTGGGTGGCTTGAGAGTTGAAGACTTTCAGTGTGTTATTTTCTGTCATTAAAGTGTCCATTGCTTAACTCTACAATCCTTGAATTCCTCCACACCCTTCAACCACTCTCTTGCAACATACATTTTGCCTCCCAAACCTAGCATTCAAGGTGGCTATCACATGAGTGGACATAAGCGATCATTTGATTAACTGTTTTGTTTTGTTTTTTCTTCACAAATTTCGATGGATGTTCAGGTTCAGTTTCTTAATATCAACCTGATTTCCAATTCCCCTTAAACCCTACCAAGACAGAGAATAAAGTACAGTTTCCCTCCTGTTTTCCTGAATATCTATTGCCTACAACTTCTGGCACAATTTTCAGTCACAGTCAGGGCTTTTAGATGCAAATAATAGAAACTGACCCTGGTTAATTAAGGCAGAAACAGAAACTATTTAAAAGATGCTGGATAGTTCACATATTCTCTGGGAGGGCTGGAGAAGCAAATTTATGAATTTTACAGCTGGAAACAATTCCCACAATCAAACCACAAGAGTTATCAGGTAAAGACATTGGAGCTCCTGCTGGACCCAGACAGCACAACACCTTCCAGCAGCCAATGACCAGACCCTGGGTGCTGCTGCAGGGACTCTGCTACCACTGCTGCCTTTGGGAACCAAATGTGGTTGCCACCTCTACCCCCAAATGTTGTCCAGATATATTCTGGGTGGCGTGTGTTTCTTTGTGTCCCAGTTTCTCATAGTCTCGAGAGAAAATGGACCTGATTGGCACAGCCCAGCCCCGTGCCTTAACAGCAAGAACCCTGGAAAGGTGAGTAGTTGGATGGCATCAGAGGGACAGCATTTCCTAAACATACAGAGTGGGTTCTGATACCCGGATGGCAAAAAATAAATTGGTAAATCTCCATCATACTGGCTTTATGAGAAATGATAAGGTCTGTGAATATAGACAGCCCCAGTTTCAATTTGTGCACTTTCTTCACTTTCTATTTGACGTTGGGCAAGTTCATCTCTCTGAGCTTTGTTTTTTCTCGTGAGTAAAAGGATATGAACCCTCTCTTGCAGAAATTAAAAGTAAGTCATGTGGACAAGATAATTCAAAATTGAAAGCTATTACTTGAAAAGATAATTAAGATATATAATATTTTGTGAGGCCTCATCTTGGTAAAATATTCAACTTTTCATGTATTTATGCTTATTCTCTCTAACTAGGGGATCATGTTTTATACTAATTTGTATGTTTTATACTAGTTTGTATGTTTTATACTAGTTTGTATTTCCGCAGAACAGTACACACACAGATACATACATGTGCACTTAATAAATGAACTAATATCCCAGATTATAAAATAAAATGAGTGATAGCAAACATTGATGCAAAAAACTGAGGAGGACACAAAAAAATGGGAAGATATTCCATATTCATGGATTGGAAGAATTAATATTGTTAAAATGTTTATACCACCCAAAGCAATCGACAGATTGAATGTCATCTCCATCAAAATATCAATGACATTCTTCACAGAAACAGAAAATAATAATCCTAACCATTTATATAGAACCACAAAAGACCCAGAATAACCAAAGCTATCCTGAGCAAAAAGAACAAAATGAAAGGAATCACATTACCTGACTTCACAAATTATACTACAGAGTTATAGTAACCAATACATCGTGATACTGGCATAAAAATAGACACATAGACTAATGAAACAGAATATAGAATCCAGAAATAAATCCATACATCTACAGTGAACTAGTTTTTGACAGAGGCGCCAAAATGTATACACTGGGGAAAGGATAGTCTCTTCAATAAATGGTACTTGGAAAACTGGATATCCATAGGCAGAAGAATGAGACTATACCCATAGGTCTTCCCATATACAAAAATAAAATCAAAATGGATTAAAGACTTAAATCTAAGACTTCAAACTATGAAACTACTAAAAGAAAACATTTTGGAAACTCTCCAGGACATTGATCTGAGCAAAGATTTCTTGAGTAACATCCCACAAGCACAAGCAACCAAAGCAAAGATGGACAAATGAAATCACATCAAGTTTAAAAACCTCTGCACTGCAAAGAAAACAATCAACAAAGTGAAGAAACAACCCACAGAATGGGAGAAAATATTTGTAAACTATCCATTAATCTCTCGTCAATAGTTTACAAGAAGCCCATTCTGTGGGGTTCTGTGGGGTATTGTTGACTACAGTCAACAATCATTTATTGCACATTTAAAAATAACTGAAAGTATAATGGATTGCTTATAACACAAAGAAATAATAAATTCTTGAGATGATGCATACCCCATTTACCCTGATGTGATTATTATGCATTTTATGTCTCTGTATAAAAATATCCCATGTACCCCATAAATATATATACCTACTATTTACCCACAAAAATTTAAAAAAAAAAACATTTTAATGAGCGACAGCAATGTTTCATTCTATAGCAGTGAATCAAAGAATATATGAATATAGGGTATGTTCTACTGCAAGTCTGAAGTGTATTTCTAGGGGGCCTCCACTGATGACTCCTGTTATGGACTGATGTTTATGTGTCCCCAAAGTTCATATGTTGAAACCTAATCTCCAGTGTGATGATATTTGGACATGGGGCCTTTAGGAGGTGATTAGGTCATGAGAGAGAGTCTTCATAAATGGTATTAGTGCCATTAAAAGGTACTGAGGTATTGTGCTGAACACTAGGTATTCTGCAGAGGCACAATAAAATTTTAAAGAGTTTATTTGAGTAAACAGTGATTTGTGAATCAGGAACTCCAAACCACAAGTGGTTTGGGGCTCCTTTGAAGAAGCATTAAAGATAGGCTTTTAGAGAGTGAATACAGATGTGAAACAATTTGGTTATAGTTATACAGTTGCCTTACTATTTTGTCTATCTTGTTGGAAAGTCCCTAGTTATACAGTTATATAACTATAATTTAGCTGGCAGTTTCTGATTGGTTAGCCTTAAGTTTCATTTCTCTTTAATATAGGCATTTACAAGAAATAGCTCAAGTTAACTTTTGCTTATGTTTGCAAATCAAGCCGGGTTACGGTCAGTTATGAAGCCTAACTGGCTTTGTCCACTCAGGAATTCTGCAGGCCTGGGTTTCCATTTTAATTTATTTTAACAGTGCCCTTATTAAAGGGACCTGGAGAGACCCTTTACCCTTTTCACCACGTGAATACAGCACAAAGATGGCCATCTATGAACCAGGAAGCAGACTCTCACTAGACACTAAATCTGCTAGCACTTTGACCTTGGACTTCCCAGCCTCCAGAACTGTGAGAAATACATTTCTGTTATTTATGAGCCACTTAGTCTAATGCAGTTTGTATAGCAACCTAAAAGAACTGAGACAACTACAAAATGACAGATGTCTTACTCTGCATCACATTGGGCTCTAAAAGACCACCAAGTATGAATAACCCCAACTGTATATCACTATTATAAACAACTCAATAAAATTTCAACTATCTGAACTAAGTCAAGCTAAGGAAAAACAAATGGCAGTATCTGGAAATAATAAAATAATAACAAGAGTAATGTATTTCTTGTACACATAAAAAAATCATGCCACTAAGACTAGCTCTGAGTTATAGTAATGCAGTAAGAAATATTTTAAAGTATATATAATTTTCTCTTTACTCACTCACAAGAATGAGGAATACATCCACTAGATGATTAACTTCCTAAAGTATAAATCTGATCATTTTCCTGTCTTCCTCAAATTCTCCACTGATTCTCAAAATAGACCCCTAGACCTATGAGAATGGAGATTATACATGAAACACAGGTAAATGAAACCTGATTGAAATATTTTTAAATTTATTTTACACTTAATCAGTGATTGAAAATAGTGTTTTTTTCTACTGTCACTAACAAATATTAAAGATTCTATCCTCAACAGAAAAAACGAAAAATGGCCTACTAGTTCTCCTCCCACAGTATGACCTTGGCAAGTCACTTGATATCTCCAAGTTCAGTTCCTACATTGCAAAATGAAGAAATTGGACAACATCCTTTCCAGCTCTGAAAGGTTGTCATCTCTACTTAGCCAGTGTCCACTGGCTCCATGCTCCAGCCCCACCTAAAGTGGGCTCCATATTCATTTGCCTTGATCAATCAAAGTAATCAGCCACAGGAGATAAAACATAAATTGTAAAGTTGCCAATTCTGAGTCATATAAGCAAAAATAATCTAGTTACTCAGCATTTCCATAATGTTTTATTATATTTTCAAACACTGTTTGGCCACCAATCAACACAAACCATAGTCATAAACCATAAAAGAAGACACAGACACATTCCACCAATGAAATTAATGTTGACAAAACTCACCCAACAGGTCAAAAGCAGAGAAAATTACATGTTAACATTACAAGTGAATGATCATACTGTGTGAGCCACATGCATTTCTGGTACAGAGTTGTATAACATAACACTCAGTAACAGAAGGACATCACAATCCGGATTGGACCCTACTTGTGGGGTCTTCTTCGCCTCTCTACCTCACTCACACTGGCTTACTTGGACCTGGGAGGATGACTGTCACTTCTCTACCTGACAGCCAGGAACCACTATTCTGACTCTCCCATATATCCCCCTTTTTTATAATTAAATAGTTCATTCACCCTCCCCTGAGCATTTGTTATGCATGCCAATGTTTCACATCACTTCAAATAAATCAATAATTGAATGCTCCCCTCCCCCGCTCCAGCCATCTCCCCTACTGCCATTGCCTATATGGCCTCAGCTCTTCTTTGTTCTGCTCCAGGCACGCAACCTCTCTTCCCCATCACACATGGTGGATGCCTCAGAGCATCCTCCCTCCCTCCTCTGCCCCTCCTTAGACTCTGCCACCCATCGTGTGTCTGCCAGCTCCACCTCTGTCACTACTCACTCCTCCAGCCCTACTGGCCCCTATCATGGCTCAGCCTTCCCCAAACCTGGTGCTTTATCTTACTATGTGGGACTCCCTCAGGACCTCAAAGCAGCAACCCAGTGGCTTTGGCCTGGCATCCCCCAGACCCATTTCCCTCTTTTTATTAAAATCTCAACCAGGAGGAGCAGAGCAAGATGGCAGAATAGAAGCCTGCACCGACTGTCCCACCTCCCCAAGCAAGGACACCAACTTATCAACTATCTATACATAAAAAACGTACCTTCACAAGAACCAAACCTCAGATGAGCACCTATGGTACCTAGTTTTAACATCATATCACTGAAAGAGGCACTGAAGAGGTAGGATAAACAGCCTTGAATTACCAATACCACCCCTCCACCATCCTCCAGCAGCTGCAAATCAAAACTACAGTAAGATACCATCTCGCCCCAGTTAAAATGACTTTTATCCAAGAGATAGGCAATAACAAATGCTGGTGAGGGTGAAGAGAAAAGGGCATCCTCATACACTGTTTGTGGGAATGTAAATTAGTACAACCACTCTGGAAAACAATTTGGAGGTTCCTAAAAGCCTAAAACTAGAACTAAAATATGATCCAGCAATCCCACTGCTGGGGATATACCCAAAAGAAAGGAAATTAGCATGTCAAAGAGATATCTGCACTGCCATATTTGTTGCAGCACTGTTTACAATAGCTAAGATTTAAGTGTCCATCAACAGATGAATGGATAAAGAAAATGTGGTACTTACATACAATGAAGTACTGTTCAGCTATTAAAAAATGAGATGCTGCCATTTGCAACAACATGGATGGAACTGGAGATCATTATGTTAAGCGAAAGAAGCCAAACACAGAAAGACAAACATTTCATCTTCCCACTTCTTTGTGGGATCTAAAAAATCAAAACAATTGAACTTAGGGAGATAGAGAGTAGAAGGTTGGTAACCAAAGCCTGGGAAGGGTAAGTGGGGAAGCGGGAGATAGGAATGGCTAACAGATATAAAAAAATAGTTAAAAAAATGAATAAGACCTAGTATTTGATAGCACAACAGGGTGACTATAGTAAGTAATAATTTACATTTTAAATAACTAATAATTGTACATTTTAAAATAACTAAAATTATAATTGATTGTTGTAACACAAAGGATAAATGCTTGAGGAGATATCCCTTTTTCCATGATGTGATTATTATAGATTGCATGCCTGTATCAAAACACCTCAGGTACCCTGTGAATATATACACCTACTATGTACCCACAAAATTAAAATAAAAATAAAATAAAATTGAACCAGATTAAAAGTGACACTATTGGGCAGTGACAAAACCTTAATTTGGGGTAAGGAAATAACCTGTAGAATTTTAAATAAAACTTTTCTCTTAAATAATAGTAACCTACTAGGGATGACACCTGTGAAAATTAATAATTAAGTTTTTCAATGAAAATATAATGAAATCATGCTTTATTCAACAGATATTGAGTGCCTCATATGTCCTGGACATGAAAAGATGAAAAAGACATATTCTTAAACTCAAAAAGTATATAGCCTGCTAAGGGAGGTAGATGTGCAAGCAACTAAACAATGATGACTTAGTTGCTGAAGTAGAGGCATGATTTAGGTGGAAGAAAATACAAAACAAGGTGCTGCTCTGGCACAGCTCCACCGTATGTGGTATTTACTGCAAGATATTAAAATTATGGTGTCTCCACTTCTCCCTTTAGATTATAGACTTTTGAGGAACCAAACCATGTCTGTGATATTTTTTATATCTCCAGGATCTAGAAAATACTATGCCTTGCATATAGTAATCACTCAATAAGTGTTAACCTGAATAGAGAATGAACTGCATTGTTAGTTCTGCCTAAGATAGAGGGAAGATTCATGGATGGATTTTCAGAGGAGATAACATCTGAGCTAGATTTTAAAAGATGAATTGGTCAGTACTGGAAATCCTAACCTGAGCAACCAGGCAAGAGAAAGAAATAAAAGGTATTCATACAGGAAAAGAGGAAGTCAAACTATCTCTCCTTGCAGACTATATGATTTTATACCTAGAAAACCCCATAGTCTCTGCCCAAAAGCTCCTAAATCATCTGATAAACATCTTCAGCAAGGTTTCAGCATACAGAATTGATGTACAAAAATCAGTAGCATTTCTACACACAAACAACATCCAAGCTGAAAGCCAAATCAAGAATGTAATCTCATTCACAATAGCAACAAAAAAATAAATTAAATTAAATTCTTAGGAATACAGTTAATCAGGAAGGTGAAAGATGTCTACAACAAGAATTACAAAACACTGCTCCAAGAAATCAGAGATGACACAAACAAATAAAAAAAATCCCATGCTTATGGATTGGAAGAATTAACATTGTTAAAATGGCCATACTGTTCAAAGCAATTTACAGATTAAATGCGATTCCTACCAAACTACCAATCACATTGTTCACAGAACTGGAAAAAAACTATTGTAAAATTTATATAGAATCAAAAAAGAACCCAAATAGCCTAAACAATCCTAATAAAAAGCACAAAGATGGAGGGATCACATTACCTGACTTAAAACTATGCTACAAGGTTACAGTAATCAAAACAGCATAGTAGTTACAAAGCAGACACATGGACCAAAGGAACAGAATAGAGAGTCCAGAAATAAAGCCACATACCTATGACCATCTGATCTTCAACAAAGTCAACAAAAACAAGCAATGGGGAAAGGACACCCTGTTCAATAAATGGTTTGGGCATAACTGGCTAGCCATATGCAGAAGATTGAAACTGGACCCCTTCCTTACACCATATACAAAGATCAGCTCAAGATGGATTAAAAACTTAAATAGAAGACCTAAAACTATCAAAACCCTAGAAGAAAACCTAGGTAATACCATTCTGAACCTAGGCCCTGCAAAGATTTCATGACAAAGATGCCAAAAGCAATTGCAACAAAAACAAAAATTGACACATAGGATCTAACTAGACTAAAATTGGCAAATGGAACCTAATGGCAGAGCAAAAGAAACTATCAAGAGAGTAAACAGACAACCTACAGAATGGGAGAAATTATTTGCAAACTATATATCTGACAAAGGTCTAATATCCAGAATTTATAAGGAACTTAAACAAATTAACAAGCAAAAAATAAATGTCCCCATTAAAAAGTGGGCAAAGGACATGAACAGACACTTTTCAAAAAAAGACATACATGTGGCCAACAAGCACATGAAAAAATGCTCAACATCACTAATCATTAGAGAAATGCAAATATAATCACAGTGAGATATCATCTCACACCAGTAAGAATGGCTATTATTAAAAATTTGAAAAATAACAGATGCTGGTGAAGTTGTGGAGAAAAGGGCACACATTTACACTGCTGGTGGAAATATAAATTATTTCAGCCAGTATGGAAAGCAGTTAGGTGTTTTCTCAAAGAACTGGAAACAGAACTATCATTTGACCCAGCAATCCCATTACTGGGTATATACCCAAAGGAATATAAATCATTCTACCATGAAGACACATGCAGACGTGTTCATTGCAGCACTATTCACAGTAGCAAACACATGGAATCAACCTAAATGCCCACCAACAATAGAACAGATAAAGAAAATATGGTACGTATACACCATGGAATACTACACAGCCATTAAAAAAAATGAAACCATGTCATTTGCAGCAACATGGATGGAGCTAGAGGCCATTGTCCTTGGCTCACGCCTATAATCCCAGCACTTTGGGAGGCCGAGATGGGCGGATCATGAGGTCAGGAGATCGAGACCATCCTGGCCAACATGGTGAAATTAAAAAAAAATACAAAAAAGTTAGCCAGGCGTGGTGGCAGGAGCCTGTAGTCCCAGCTACTCAGGAGACTGAGGCAGGAGAATGGTGTGAACCCAGGAGGCGGAGCTTGCAGTGAGCCAAGATTGCACCATTGCACTCCAACCTGGGCAACAGAGTGAGACTCCATCTCAAAAAAAAAAAAAAAAAAAAAAAAGCAAACTAACACAGGAACAGAAAACCAAAAAACCAAATACCACATGTTCTTACTTATAAGTGGGAGCTAAACATTCAACAGACATGGACACAACAAAAGGAACTATACACACTGGGACCTACTTGAGGGTGGAGTGTAGTAGAAGGGTAAGGGTAAGAAAACCACCTATCAAGTACTATGCTTGTTACCTGGATGAGGAAATAATCTGTACACCAAACCCCTGTGACATGCAATTTGCCTATAGAACAAACATGTACACATACCACTGAACCTAAAATCAAAGTTAAAAAATTAATTAATGTAATTTAAAAATAAAAGATGAATTGAAATATTTTTTGAAGATAAATGACTAGAATAGGATTTGCAAAACATTGGGAGACATAAAATAATAATTGCAATAATAACAGCTAACATTTAATATGTCAGGAATTATGCTCAGCACTTATATGTGTTTTCCTTTAATTCTCACACCAACCATATGTTGTAATTACAGTTTTCACAGATGAAGAACTGGAGCATGTAGTGGTTAATAAATAAAGTCACAGGACAGGTGAGTGATGAAGCTGGGATTTGAATCCCAGCAACACCCATGATTCTCTGACTCATGAGCCTGTGAACTAGATAATACTACATTCTCCTCCGAAATTCTGCCAGCTCCAGTGTCATAAGCAGCCCAGTACCTATGGTCACCCACTGTCTCACCATTCCTCAGAGTGGATATCCATCTGTCCTTTCTACTCACATGACTCTACCATTTTCATGATATGACTTCCCTATCTTCCAGCTGCTCTTTTTATCTATCTCATCTTTGCTTCTCTCCGCTATTGCTTCTCTGTTCCTCCTGCTTTTCACTCCTCTCTTTCTGTGTCTCACATTCGTGCTCTCCAACAGAGCACCTCACTGTGTTAGAGTAACCATCTGCAGCCACCATTCATTGGTTTGGGCTGTCCAGCACCCAACTCCCGTTGACACTCCAACTTCCTTTTGGAGGAATCTCCAACTACATAGATGTAGAAATGGAATCCACATTCCACACAGTAGCCAGTGAGCCAATGCTCTGTCTTCCTGCCCAGGCCAGCTATGGAACACACGTCATTTGGCCTCTTCCTAGCAGACAAGTGTAGAGACAGCTCTGGGCCACCCCATTGAAGAAGCAGCAACAGAGGCATCAAGCTGAACCTGCTGCTCCTCAGATGTAACTTTTGCTGTGCTCCCATGCACAGCCCCAGGGCACTTCAGTTTCTGTCTCTTTTCTAAGCAAGGTCCTCCAAGCTCCTGTAGATATGTGAGACACAGATATTCTTCCAGGGAATCCCCTGTTGAGGTTAAATTCACCAGAATTATTTTCTATTGCTTGCAAACAGGAACTCAAACAGAACTCAGGCATTAATGTAGTTTTGGCTCTCATATTTGACCTGCTTCGGCTGCCACCCTTATCCATAATTCAATCCAATGAGGCCAGGGTAGCAGGACCACCTGACCAAAATCATCACAGCTTCTGTTCAAGGGGCCACTTGTGGGAAGGAACTGGGGGCTGTTAATTTGGACTCTCAGAACTTAAATCAGTACCCTGGGAGAGACTGAGTCATGTTTATATGCCAAGGGAATTAAGCCAGTGACCAATGGGAGATGAAAGATACATGAGATAGAAGAGACAAAGATGCAGCAAGGGCTCTGAGGAAATGGGAGTGAGGTGGAGAGACTGGTCTCAGAAAATAAGAGAAAAAAATCTACCCCACCCACTCCTGAGAAAGGAGGTAAGGGCAAGATTGCAAAGGTAAGTATGCTTACTGAATAGAAGGAACTTGAAGGAGTTATTGTAAATAGATCCTGCTTCCTCCATGAGGTAAGAGACAAGGGCATCTGCTGACAGTGAATGTAGGAAGTCGGGGGGTGGGGAGGC
>NW_016805130.1:63989-102420 GCF_001698545.2 Rhinopithecus bieti | reverse complement strand
TTTTAAACAAAGACCCAGACAAAGGGGGACACAGACCTTCCCTGAAATTGTTCAATGAAAAAATCAGGATCTTGCAAACTCTAGCAAATTTCACAGAAGAACCTTTAATCTAACTTTTCAATTTTGCAATTTTACAGCTCTGGGAGTTTTCAGAGGGATTTCCTTCGCTGGTCCAGAAGGAAAACATTATTGAACTAAAAAATGTTTGAGACAATAGAAATTTGTTAAGAAATCTGGATTTTGTGTGATTCACTTCTTTTTGACATTAAGAGGTTGATCCACTTTGTATAGAAAAGTATTAAAGAAAACTTAGACAAAAGGCATTTAGGACACTTATAGAAGCATTAAGTAGTGATACTTACATGAAAACATTTATTACAGTGGGCTTTATTTTCACGGGTTAAAATAAAACGGAACCACCAAAACTGTTCTTCCTAGAATTCAAAAGACAATGAAAAGCTCATCTCCATAGTCTCTGAGGAATAACATAGCTTGGGTGTGGTTATGTTTGGTGATTTAGCATGCTGAATTAATTATTTTTCTTTTCTTTTTTTCAGACAGGGTCTCTCGCTGTTGCCCAGGCTGGAGTGCAGTGGCACCATTACAGCTCACTGTAACTTTGAACTCCTGGGCTCAAATGATCCAACCATCTCAGCCTCTCACGTAGCTGGGGCTACAGGCACATGCACCACCATGTCTGACTTTTTTTTTTTTTTGAGATGAGTGTCTTACTAGGTTGCCCAGGCTGGTCTGGAACTCCTGGGCTCAAGCGATTTTCCTGCCTTGGCTTCCCAAAGCACTGGGATTACAGGTGTGAGCCACTGTACCTGGACACCAAATTAATTCTTTAAAAAAATGTCCTCCCTCTGGTTTTGGTAAGCAACTGAACTGAACTGAGACATAAATCTGTAGTCTTCGTTTTAGATTGCAGTCGAATTCATGAAGTAAAAATGTGCTTTTGACATGGTATTTTTAAAAAAAAGAACAACTGCTCTGTCTCAGCTGGCATGTCCTAAAAGAAGACAGCATCTGGATAAAATTCAACATAGAATTCTAGCTTTTATGGCATTGTGAATAAAAACAGTTGGCCAAACAACTACCTATTTAAATTATTGAAAGCTGATGATTACAAATAATACTTCTGTCTGATAATTAGAGTGGAAGTAGAAATCATTCAGAATACTATGAGGTTGGACAGGATTCCAGAATTAGTTTTCCCTTAAATAGAGTGTTGCAGACAAAAGCAGTTTGGTCTTCAAAGACCGAGTATTCTTAAACTATTGCATTCACCAATGAGGGCTATGAAGATGTGGGTTAATTTACTTAACACTTCAGAGGTTTGGAATTTTCAGACAGCAGCAAAGATGAGGCCAAATCGATATTAAAATTCCTCATTCTTCTCTTGTTCTTTTCAAACACAACAGCATCATGTTCTTAAAAGATGACTTGCGATACAGAGGTTTTATTTGAGACCCAACACGGTAAAGAAACAAAAGATAAAATTCTCTTTGTAAAACAAAATGTAATTGAAAACAGCCACTAGAGGGCAGTGAAAATACTGGGGATGTTGCAGTGTAAGTCCTTTGATCAGAACCTTAAACTGAAAGCTGTTTTGCAGGATTTTGAAAGCATTTGATTGTTTAGCAAATAAGAGACCTGAGGGGTGGGGGTGGGGGCAGAAGCAAGAGAAGACAATATCTTCTTGATCACATTAATGTAACATTAATGGGAGACAGCACTACCACGTCTGGCCCGAGCCTTGAGGACGACAGTTGTAGGACAGTGATTCAGCACAGATGACGTAATGAGGTCAGTCCCCCAATTCACTCTGTAATTTAACCCTGCCTACAATAGATCAAGGAAGCTGGGCAACCGTAACAACAAAACACAAATTATTGGCATTCGACCTTACAGAACATTGGAAAGCAGCTGTATTTGTAGGTCGTTTGCTGAGTGTGTGTGTGTGTTTAATGAAAGCGATGTCTTTTTAAAAGATTGTGAAGTCAGAATTATTACTTTTTTAAAAAAATTCCCACAGCTCCATTTAACCCACGCTATTTGTGGGAGGTGAGAAAGAAATGACTCACATGATCGCTAAAATGCTTGTGAAAATGGAGATGAAATGGTGACAGACATTGAAACATTCAGCTCTGATTCTTTAAAATCTTTCCAAAAGAGAATAGGGCTGGAGGTAGGGAGGGTACAATCAAGAATTAATTCTAAGCAATCTATAGAATCTTAGACCTTAAAGCTAGAAAGTATTTTAAGGTCGTCTGCATCACACCATATTTTCCATATTTCTAGCCTATAATTCTGCTTTTAACCATTTCAAAGTAGAAAAATCTATAGACTGTGCTAGTACATGAAGAAGCACTTCTCAAATCAGCTACCACTGAATTGACTATGGAAAGGTGGCTGTAGATACAATTTGCAAGTGTCAAAATCAACCAAAGAATCTTTAGGGACTCTAGGCATAGGTGTAATGAATAAGCACAAAAGTCATAGCCAATTCACTTTTATTTTCTAAAGCAGAGAGCTCTGGCAACCAGTGTTGTGAGTTCCGTGGATGGCATGCCGGCTCCTTGAAAGAAAAGGCTCTTAGACACACTCAAGCTTGAACGATGATGAGAAATAACCATATCCTTATTCTTCAGAGTAAAATGATTCATCCTAACTTGTTGACAGTAAAGAGAAAAAGTGTGATTCTTAGGTCCATGACAGTTTCTCCAATCATCTATCTAAAACATAGCTGCCATTGATTTATTGAACATATTTGCTCATATACTTTTGTCAATAAGTACATATTTTTCAAATAAGCACACAGGAAAAGCAAGTCATGTGATCTACTGTAAGAATCCTATAAAGATTTTTGTGACCACATTTTATTCTAACCTCTTTTCTAATAATTTGTGTGACCCTGGATTTGCCTTTTTCCCCACTCCCATACAAGATTTGCATGGCAGCAGTAGAATCAAACAACCCTAAAATATTTGGCCACTTGGATTCACTGGGGTTATTCTACTTACTGTAAGAGATAAGAGAATCTGAATTAGCAATTCTAATATTCCTGAAGAAGTCTTCATAAGCTATAATGATTCTGAGTACTAAAGAGTTTTTGTATACCTGGTCCTACTGCAGGCAAAGAACCTAGACTATACTATGTTACTTCCAGGACACACTGTAAAATAAATCAGTCATATGGAAGGGTGGAAGTTCTGATCCTAAAGTGCCTGCAAGTTTGGGGTGCTTTGGGGCCCTGTCAAAATGTGCAGTGGAACAGATTCTAGGAATTTGTCTCTGAAGCTTCCTTAGTCTTTCCAGAAGAGACATGTGTACCCTTATGGTTTCTAACTACCTTACAGGTGGCCCTGATCATTTCATATTAAAATTATTGTACATTCCTAAAGAGTGTGGTCATGTTACACTAGGTAGCTAGCCAGGCATGAGTACAGCAGGAAAGGGCTCCCCACCTACCACCAGGAATATCAGGTGACCATCAGATGATGGTGGTTGTTAACTTTTATCTCTCTAAAATAGTAATTGGTTGCAGCCAGTGCCAGGGAAAGGCAATCTTCCAATATAAAGAAAAAACCTGGAACTGGTTTTTTCAGTAGCTTCTCAATAAGATCTCAGGGGCTGGGCAAGTGATCTCAAGCATGTGCATTAAGAGGCAAAATGGTGGAGTTTAACTGGTATATGACCCTCTAGGGTTCTAGGGGCAATCAACTGCTAAGAGAAGAATGCCTCAAGTAAGCACGCATACAACGCCAGTAAACACACTGCGCATGCTCACCTCCCAAGCGCTCGCAGGCCACTGCGCATGCCAACAGACTTCCCTAAGGGAAGAATCCTGTGAGAAAGGACACAAGGCGCTGGAAGTGTGCCAACATATAAAACCCTAAGTCAAACGTCAACCACACGCTTGCTTGATCGCTCATGTCGCCCCCTTGGCTCTCTTCCAAGTGTACTTTACTTTCTTTTGTTTCTCCTCTAAAGCTTTTTAATAAACGTTCACTCCTGCTCTAAAACTTACCTCAGGCCGGGCGCGGCGGCTCACACCTGTAATCCCAGAACTTTGGAAGGCCGAGGTGGGTGGATCACGAGGTCGAGTTCGAGACCGTCCTGGCTAAAACAGTGAAACCCCGCCTCTACTAAAAATACAAAAAATTAGTCGGGAGTGGTGGCGGACGCCTGTAGACCCAGCTACTCGGGAGGCTGAGGCAGGAGAATGAGGTGAACCCGGGAGGCGGAGCTTGCAGTGAGCCGAGATTGCGCAGCTGCACTCCAGCCTGGGCCACTGCGCAAGACTCCGTCAAAAAAAAAAAAGACTTAATTGCTCCTTTTGCCTTACGTCCCTCAGTCGAATTCTTTCTTCTAAGGAAGCAAGAATTGAAGTTGTTACCGACCCATACGGATTCACTGCCGGTCATAGTCATGCCTCACACATTTCTCAATTGACCAGGACTATCTTGCTCAATAGTAACTGAATAAAAATGGGCTGAATGAATGAGATTGCAATGCGGAAGGTAAGCAACAGGTGGGGCTCACCCAACACTCTTACCTGAGCACCTTACTTATAATGCACTTCAATCCATGATCCAGAGGCAAAACCCAGGGCTTCCACTCACTCACAGTGTCTGTGCTGATACAACCTACCCCTGCCTCATGTGCCAGCTGCTCAGCCTCTTTGCCAATGACAGTCAACCTTGAGGTTCTTGAACACCACTGGACAATGTTAATTGATATTCCTCAACAAGGCATCTTTCACATTGAAGGTGCTATATACAAAAGGAAGGAAGTGGGGGAAGGAAGGAAGGAAGGAAGGAAGGAAGGAAGGAAGGGGTAGATGGAAAAACATTAAGCTTAGTTTCTTGAATATAGGCAGACTGCTAATGCAGGCCATTTGTCGTTCCATTCTGAGCCCTTTCTGTCTCTTCCATCTTCACCCTCAATAATGCCATTTGAATTGTCCATGCAGCTCCCATGATGATAATTTTGTAAAGTTGGATGTTTTAGGAAGAAGTTGATTTCTTTGATCTCCTATCTGGTTTGTAGCTATGTTCCTATTTATTCTCTCTAGGGTCTGCCATTCTTCGGAAACTCCTCCATGTTACAGTGTTTGTGCAACTGCTTGCCCTTTAATTATTTTTAATGTGCATTTCACCAGAAACCCATAGTACTCCTGTACTGGGAGTGAATCCTGCCTGCAGTGAGTGCATATCAATGGAGGGATGAGCTAATATAACTAAAAGAAAAGGAAAACAATTAAACTCAATGCCAAAACAAACAATGAAATACAATTTTGCTTGTTTATTTCTTCACAGTTGGGGTAAAAAAAACCCTCAAAATTTAATGCAATCAATTACTACAAAATAACACCAAAATGATTATTTTAAAAGTATGGGGTGCTTATGTCTTTAGTGTGGTTTTCCTTTCTTCTTTCTTTTCTTCCTTCCTTCTTTTCCTCGTTCCTTTATTGCTTCCTTCTTTCTCCTTCATTTCTGCATTTGTTTTTTCATGATTATAGATGTAAGCATATAAAATAAAGAAGTTTTCTTCTTTTGAAAGATGAAAAGCAAGAGAAATAAGAAGGGGTCAAGCATCCTGCAAAAGTGGCAAAAATGTAACTGAACTGTCTTCAATGTATGCTGTAATACCATAAGTTCCTTTGTCATGGGAAAAATTTAACATATTGGCAGACATAATTCTGGTATATCAACCATGTGTATTTTAAGCTTTAATATACTTTTATATATTCAACTTCATTTCCATAACTCAATATATCAAAATGTAATGGTTTCCCAGCTGTAAGAATTGTTGAGGACTTTTTATATACTCTTTAAGGCTACCATGTTTTTCTTAACATTTTAGCAATCATTCGATTACTAAAAACAGAGATTCACCCATGACATCTGTGCCAACAACCAGTTAGTGGTTCACCAAACCACTGTGCCTTTCTTCTAAGTATACTGGTGGACAATATATCATAGTTGCCTTTTCAGTTGGATGTGGCCTGTGACTGGGTGTTGGTCAATGAAACCTGAATAGGAGTGATGGGTACTACCTCCAGGCCTGGTCTATGACATCCTCCTGCCCACAATTCTTTCTCTCTTATTTCCCTTTGCACCCAATGAATGGAGAAGTCTAAGGATCAAGAGAAGGATGTAGAGGCTAAATTGCTGCCTGAAGGAAAGCTGTCCACTGGTCAGCCAACTAGGCTAGGGCTGCAATACCCTTTACAAATTAACTTTTATTTTGGATTTTTAATTCCAATTTTAAACTTTGAAATTTTGAAATTCTGTGTGATAGTAGTTGGTCTGTCCCAGCTAATACACCAGTCTGAGAAAACCAATGTTATTCTGAAGTTCTTCATGATTCAAGCTGGAAGGGAAAAACCAAGTGGCTGAGAATTGGTGTGAATGTAGAAACCTGCTGGTTTCTCCTCATCATTCGTCTATGAAATGCCAGACTAAAGAGAGATAGCTGTGGCAAAGATACTGTGAATATTTAATTTGAAACACATTCAGTGAGCACAAACTCTGTGCCAGAAACCAACATGGAGAGTGTTCCTCTAGTCGGTCACTACTGAGGGTGATCGACTGCTCTTAACAAACGAGTAGAGACCCAGAAAAAAACATAGCTTAATAAGACAACTAACTAAAGGGCTGAGTAGGAAGAAACAAACCAGGTTTAAAGAAATGGGAGAGAAAGAGGCAGGGACATGAGAAGAAGGACGTACAGAATGCAGGTAGGTAGAAAGGTTTGGAAAGATTCTTTAAGGCAACCTGGAGGTTTTGCAAGAGGTCTTCAGGTCCTGCCCAGGAATGAGGAAGAAATAGTAGAAAGCATCAATCTTGGATCCAGCAGCATTTAACCATTAATTATCTAATCATTTAAGTATTTCATTCCTTCAGCCTCAGCTCTCTCTTAAAAGAGCTAGGTTATTTCCTGGTTTTGCACAGACAATTTGCATTATAGTCTCCTAAACTGGAAACAACTAAAAGATTGGTCAGGGAAGCAGTTTCCCGTTCTTTCCCAGGCCATTCTCCACAGTTATTCCTCAAGTTACAACCTGGGTGTCTGATCAAAGTCTTAAGGGGCTTGTCACCATTATAACTAAGCAATAGCAACTTCCGAATCCCTTTTTTTGTCATAGTTAAGCACAGACCATCATGCAGTACCCTGGATTTCTATACAGTACTCTTAGTATGATACGAAAAAAAACAAATCTGCCCTAAATTTTGTTATTCTCTGGATTTGGCTGCCACTGAACCAGGTTGAGCAATCTATTTCTCTGAAGGAAACACCCGTTATTCTGGGAAAATTTAGGCACATTCCTTCCTAGAAGAGAAAGGAAAGACTAAGTGGCCTTTGGCAGAATTTTGAGACCTAATTGTCTAAGAAAATGACATTTCATAATGATGAAATGCTGTGGCAGTGAAAATTTTGATTTAACATCGCTCACGGTCTCCAAAAGATTCACGATCTCCTTCCACATATATCACCCAACCCTGAGACCTCAGTTTGCAAATAGTCTTACTTATGGAGCCAGGGAAATTGCTTTGTCCAAAGCATGCTAGAGAATACTACAGGCCTAGAACTGATGTTTTTTCAAGGGATAAACAGACAGACTAGAATCCTACTTTTCTCTTTTTTGAGTCACAGGGCCTTGAGCAGGTAAGGGGACTGTGCCCTCTGGATCTTTATCTATAACGTTGGAGTAGGGTAGCTAGACAAGTCTCCCTTCTCCTTCACCCTTTTGACTAATTTCATCCTATCCAGTGGGTGAAGACAGATTGTCTTTGTTTGTATCCTCATCCTCAATTGAGGGGGTCTTTCAGCATAATAGTGAGATCTTTCCTGACCAAAGGTGTTTGGGAATTCAGAAGCATTCTGAATTTTAGAATAATATGGTGGAAAATCACATGGGATGGCATGCAGGGCCTGGGTAGCACCTGTAATCAAACACTAATATTAATATTTTTAGTTAAATCTACAAATAGTCCCACATCAGGCTGGGTCCAATACTGTCGCCAATGAAGTTTAAAAAAACAAAGTCTTTGAGTTTTCAGAGGAGTTTGGATTTGGGAATTGCCCGCAAAGAATTAAGGAGCTCTTTAGCCCTCTGCCCCCTGCTCCATATGGCTACAGAAGAGCTCACTTTCACATGTGAAAAAGCACCTGACATTCGCTCAGGCTGACCCAAAGTGAAGTCAAACCACTCACAAGGAAACAACTGACCCTTGATGGACTCCAGTCACATGACCATTCTGCCATGAAATTCATTCTCACCAAAATAACCACCTCCTGCGAACTCTCCAGTTTGCAACAGATTTGGGAATAAAATAAAATTAAGGAATCTTGCCCAAAGCCAAGGTCACTGCTACCCAAGATATATTTAACAATAAAAGTTCAGCCTTTCCAATCCCTGCCCCTGCCCCAACTCATGACTTACAGGACTTCTCTGCTAATAACATTCCTGAAACTTCCATATGAGTGTGTGCTTGTGTTGTATATGCATTCTCCTTGAACTTCAACACAATGTTAAAAATACTTATTATTCTTTGTAAGAATTATTTTAATCATTTTATGTATGAAAAATTAAGCATTTATGAAAATTTATCTCAAAACTTAAGTAATAACAGATTAATCATAAAAAGGGGATCAAAGCTGGGCGTGGTTGCTCACGCCTGTAATCCCAGCACTTTGGGAGGCTGAGGCAGGCGGATCACAAGGTTAGGAGATCAAGACCATCCTGGCTAACACAGTGAAACCCTGTCTCTACTACAAATACAAAAAATTAGCCGGGCGTGATGGTCCATGCCTGTAGTCCCAGCTACTCAGGAGGCTGAGGCAGGAGAATCCCTTGAACCAGGGAGGCAGAGGTTGCAGTGAGCCAAGATCGCGCCGCTGCACTCCAGCCTGGGTGACAGAGTGAGACTCCATCTCAAAGAAAAAAAAAAAGAAAAAAAAAAAAAAAAAAAAAAAAAAAAAGGTGGGAGGGGACAATAAGGCGGAAAAAGTTTAAGGGTGGCTCTATGATCTATTCAAAGTGTGAGGACTAGGTGCGGGTCAAGAACTTGCGTTTTACCATGCTTTTCTCTTCGCTTGTTCTCTCCTAGTCTGGTACGTTTATCATCCCTGGGAAGAGAAAAACTGTTTTAAAATAAGATCTCAGCAAATTGTTTTAACTGAGGAACCCGAATTTTAAAACCACTTGACAGGTGATGGTGACTTTTTTCTTTTAAAAAGTAGAAAAATTATTCTCACTTCAGTATTATGGCTTGAATTTTTGACACTAAAAGGGGTATTCAGGTGATTAAGTTTTTGATAACAGGAAGAATGAAAATAAAGAAACGTGCGTTGAGGGAGGCAGCTAGTCGAATCTATTTATGCACCATAAAAAAGCAAAAAAAGAGTAAGAGGTTTCTGGTAAATATTTATAAGATGGACAAGAAGGGAATAAGAATATTATAAATAAATGGGATTCACTTTAGCAAATAAAAAAATTTTATAAGTATCTTAAAGTTAATGCCTAAATGTATATTTTAAAATATATTTAGTGATAAAAGTCATGCTAATATTGCATCCTTAATGTAAGCCATCATGTAGACTATCTTCCAAATGGCAGTTTTCAAAGATTGGAACATTATTTTTCTTCATCTACCTTCTATATTTGTAATTGTAAAACAAATCCAAGATGTAATTAACTATAACTCTATTTTATCTGAATTCAAAGACACAAGATGTGTCTCAAAGCCAGTGGCCTACCAAGAGCAAGATCTTAACAGGAGCAAAAATGAGTTGGTGACATTTTATTCCACATTAAAATAGCAGAGACACAGAACTCTGGGGAACTGAAATTATTTCCCTCTTAAATTAGGAAAAGGAATAAATATGAAGATGTAGTTGAAGTCATTTTAAACTTTTCTGTTCTTTTAAATTTAGTATTATACTTGTGGTAAAATATGTGTAACATATAATTTGCCATTTTAACCATTTGTAAGTGTGTGGTTTTGTGGCTGTTAGTACATTCATCACCACTATCCACCATCCCAAAACTTTGGGAAGAACTTTCTCATCTTTCCAAACTGCAACTCTGTAACCTTTAAACAATAACTCTCCATTCCCCACTCGCCAAACCCATGGCCACCTCCATTCTACTTTCTGTCTCTACGGATTTCACTATTCTAGGTACCTCAAATCAATGAAATTATGTAGTACTTTTCCTTTTGTGCCTGGTTTCACATTGCATGTCTTCAAGTTTCATTCATGTCGTAGCATTTCAACAGCCGTCAGAATTTCCGTCCTTTTAAGGCTGAAAAATATTTAATCTTATGGATATAACACATTTTGTTTATTCATTGATCTGTCTGTGGGCACTTCAGTTGCTTCTACCTTTTGGCTATTGTGAATAATGCTGCTTAAACTTTCTTTCATAAAGCCATTTCTTATAAAACATTGGCCAGAAAAATTTCTCAACAAGATTATAACTGACACCCTTTGCCTTGAAGTCTGTTCAGTCTGGGATGAAACTCCACATTGCTAAGTAATACAACAAGTACCTTCTCAGAAGTTAAATATTGCTTAATTATTTGAAAAGTATACTTCTCTCAATCACCTTCCCTCCCAATCACTAAACTTAATTTTAGAATTTGTGTAACATAGAAATTGTAATGCACCATCCCCTGTTGTTACAAAGTCTGTGCCTCTGAAAGGTAACAACTATTAGCGGAACTCACCAAGTCAGGAATAAGAACAGAGAACAAATCTTTGTCTCCTAATTTTCCAAGGAATTAAGTTGACATCAACTCTATGAATACATGTAAGCTTCAGAATCATGACAGTTCAAATGCCCAGTGGATTCTAGGATGAATCTAGGTCTCTGTGAGCCCCACATAAGGAGGCTTATTATTAAGAGTTCATCTTAATATGACTCCTTGTAGTGAAGTTTTGAAGGACAAACTCCCAAAAATTGTATCATAGAAGATGTTATATAGAAGACACATTAGAGCTCATCTTGGGTAATTTCTCATTTTATATCAGACCAGGAAGTGGTACTTTTCCATCGTAGAAAATGGCCACCCTCCTTAAATCATTTTTAAGAATAGGGAGGGAGATTAATCAATTAATAACATCCCATGTCTTACTAAAAGGAAGATTCTAACATAATGTAATGGTTTTCATGGCAGTTCACTAGGAAGTTATTTCATATTTTCAAGCTGCAGTGATTGAGTGCCATAAATCCAAACATTTCATCTCAGGAACTGCTATTAAAGTGGATGTGTTTATCAAAGGCCAGATCTTCTTGATAGCTTGCCTGATTGAATGCCTCCTGGAAGTGAACTATCATGTGAGATAACCATCACATTGTTCAGTAATACAATTACCATTTTGCAAGTCTAGGGCTGTTTCGTTTCATGAAAATTAGGCTGCCCTTCTCACACTCGCCTTTCCTCCCAATCACCATCTTAAATATTGCCACTCAATGTCATTTCCTCATGAAATCACAGAGAATAACTTTTGGATTTCATACTGTAAAGAAATTGTCATAAAACTCCTACCATTACTACTAAATTTGTGCCACTCAAAGGTGACAACCCTGTCATCTGTTTCAAAATACTGTGCTCAGTCTCTCAAACAATGTCATATAAAAAGTAAGCCAAAGGAAAAGAAGAAAAGGTAATTTGTTCATCTTGGTTGTCTGGTGAAGGATTCAGTCATTGCAAGGAATGCTAAACAAACAGGTTTTTCTTGGGGGAGGGGGGATTCTTCACAACTCCAAATTTACAAAATCGATAAATTAGAAAAAGTGTTATTTATATGTCAAAGGAATTTTTTTAACATATGGGTTCTCTGAGCCTCTATTCTATAAGCCTTTGGAATATTGCATGATTGCATTTCATTGACAGAACATAAAGTATACCCAATACACCAAACCAAAGTGCTTCCAGCCCTATGATACTTGGGAGAGTATATAAAAGTGTGAAACTAGGCTGGGTATGGTGGCTCATGCCTATGATCCCAGCACTTTGGGAGGTCAAGGCAGAAGGATTGCTGGAGGCCAGAAGTTCAAGACCAACCTGGGAAACATAGAGAGACCCCCCCCCCCCCACCATCTCCACACACACACACAAAAATTAAAATTAGTTGGACCTAGTAGCATGTGCCTGTAGTCCTAGCTACTCAAGAGGCTGAGGCAGGAGGATCGTTTGAGCCCAGGAGTTCAAGTTCAAGGCTTCAGTGAGCCATGATTACATCACTGCATTCCAGCCTGGGTGACAGAGAAAGACACTGTCTCTATTTTAAAAATAAAATAAAATAAAATAAAATGCATGTGAAAATAAATACCAGTGGGGTGTGTGTGTGTGTGTGTGTGTGTATTCATGTGAGATATATACACACACACACACACCTCTAATAAGTTGGGCAGAAAGTTTTCCTTTGCTGCTTTTCAAGTGCTCTAGCCTGAGGCCAGATCATTCATACAGAGTGCTCCCTGCCTGAAATCATCTGTAGCCTCTCCCATAGAAATGATTATAGCACTGCTTTGTGAAAGATCAACTCTTGCTTTACTCATGAACCCTCTCTTTAATGTTGTCACAGTTATTCGGCAATACATAGTTCAAACAAACAAAAGAAGATAAAAATAAGCCAGCTAAGCCTGGAAATTCAATTTCCCATTTACGAATTAGATGAAGAAACCTTTTTCCTCAGATTTTTCTAGGGCAGCCAGCTGGCTTGCGTTTCATAAGCCAGTTCCAGCATGCACTCTTGTGTTTGCATCTGAGTAGTTTGTGATTTAACAGTATTTCTTGAATATTCACCCTAAAGAGAAACAAAGAGAAACCACCATCATGTCGCTGGAAGAACACACATCCTCATTAGTTTCCTGAGCACTTATTAAGCAGCAGAAACTTTACATACATTTATGTACATCAGTAAAATAAATATGCACGGCGAATATTATCATCCTTGTTTTACCAAAAGAATGTGAGGAAAAATTAAATATCTTGCAAAACTCAAGCTCCAATATAACAACTGTTGATGTAGAAACACATTACAAGGGCCAGGCGTGGTGTCTCACACCTGTAATCCCTGCACTTTGGGAGGCCGAGGTGGGCAGATCACCTGAGGTCAGGAGTTTGAGACCAGCCTGGCCAACATGGTGAAACCCCATCTCTATTAAAAATACAAAATTAGCTGGGTGTGATGGCGAACGCCTGGAATCCTAGCTACTTATGGGGCTGAAACAAGAGAATCACTTGAACCTGGGAGGTGGAAGTTGCGATGAGATCGCACAACTGCACTCCACTCTGGGCAACAAGAGTGAAACTCTGTCTCAGAAAAAAAAAATTACAAACAGATCCACAAGTTCACTTGAATATGTAAGTGCTGAAAGGATGGAAAGGAAGAGCTGGGTAAAGGAAGGTATTCATAAAACCACAGGTTGCTGAAGCAGATAAGTTGCCCAAGTTCTTTTTAAAAAGCAAAAACATAACATTTCAATAAAACTCTTGCACTAATGCTTTGTTACACTTCAAACGTAGGTCTAAATTATCATCCATTTGTGCTTTCTAACATGCCAATTTTTTTTTAATGATAGACCATATTATACACTAAGTTTTTGATACCATACGCATCAAAGCTCCAAGTGAATTAAGAACCTATGCTATATAATCACTTTTGAGGAAACTTTGATGTCAGAAAGTGGCTCTACGTTAACAAGGAATTAATGTGCTATGACCAGAGTTTATAGGACTCACCCACTGCGAAACATAAAGTTCACTTTGCATGGTATAGGTACTAACACTCCCAGGTTCTTGCCATTCACCGAATTTATAGACTGGCCACAACAAATCACTGACCAAATTTTCAATCACTATAGTTCTACCATACTGAGAGTGGATCCAGGCAATGCAAGTAGGAAACTGAACAATAACCTGGTAAATAGGACAACTAATTTGGAAAATTTAAGCCAAAACTGCTTGTTCACAAGCAGGAATTTTGTGAGGTCTCAACAGCTTTCTTCATGTCAATTATGTGGACCCAGCTTTAGTTTCCTTTGATGTGTTCAATTTTTTGAAGGCATGTGCAATATTAAACACAGGTCTTTGCCTTGAAAATAAGTTTCTGATATGAAAAATATCAGCTTAATAAACAATTGAAGCTATTTTCAAAGGCAAAAACTGTTTCTTGCTTGAAAGGACAGCAAAGCCCCAAAACGTGTTTAAGGATAAAATTTTTGGAATCTTTGACTCAGCTTGTCCAAGCACTAGTCTACTACCAAAATTTCCAAAGACTAAGTTAATCTTCCTTCATAGGGAATAGTATTTTATACTACTGGGTTCATGTCATTCAGACACTTATGTCCTAAGCAAATTAAAGACCTAGTTACGCAGATTCATCATTACCTGCTTCTGTGTGTCACCACCAGGTTTCAGCAGGACTCAGCCACAGGACCGTATTCCATTGTCTCTCCAGTTCATCTGTATAGTTTTCATTTCTAAAATAAAAAGGTTGATCTAAGTTTTCTTTTAGATTCTTTTCAGCATTTACTGTTGGCTAATTTACAGCATGAGTTTGACTACAAAGACTTTAAAGCCAGAATAATAAATCCTAAGCAAAACAGATCTAGGGCAAGTTATTTTGGTGTTATATAGGTATGATTTTTGTAGAAACAGGATCTCACTTTGCTGTGGTGAGTGATAATTGCACTATTGCACTCCAGCCTGAGTGACAAAGCAAGACTTTGTACGATTTTAAAAGCTGGATAGCCGTCACTTATTAGATTGGAATTTCTGTCATTGACTTTTATTGCCCACCAGAAATCACCAACCATGCTTCCAAGTGGAATAAAGTGTGGTTTAGGTGAAGGTGGTAATGAATGCAAATCTTATGACCCAAGGTAATAGTTCTTAAATATCTCCATTCCTGCTTTGGCTCCAGTAATTGTAACCACACTGAATATGGCCCCAACTTAACTTTGGCCATATCCACATGGAGAGCTTTATTTTCTTTTGAGACAAAGTCTTGCTTTGTCACTCAGGCTGGAGTGCAATAGTGCAATTATTACTCACCACAGCATAGTGAGACCCTGTTTTAATCAAAAAATAATTAATTAATCAGGCATCGTGGTGTACACCTGTAGTCCTGGTTACTCGGGAGGCTGAGACAAGAGGATCACTTGAGCCCAGGAGGTCAAGGCTGGCAGTGAGCTGTGGCTGCACCACTGCACTGCAGCCTGGGTGACAGAGGAAGACCCTGTCTATAAAAACAAAACAAAAGAGCAAGAACTATCCTGTTCTTTCTTTCCCCACAGACCTATGTCCTCACACTCACTAGGCATTTTCACTCAATGGTCTTATGTAAACAAAAATCCCAACAATGAAAACATATTTTAATTGCTTTTACTTGTTTTCTAATCTCTGAAATAACCATTTAAATGTTCTGTACATTATTTCCTGTTCACTAATGCCACTAAATCTCTAAATATGACCTCATGAAGAAATATATAAGTAAATTTAAAGATTGTCCACATTATAAATTTCATTTCAACAAGTATTGTAATTGTGAATTTCTTTTGTCCCAAATATGAACTTAAGCAAGTGACATTCACCTCCAGTTCTCAAAGAAATATCTTTGCTTGAATGTTTAAAGTCTGAATGTCATCTACCAATAAGATTTGAATTCCCATTATTTAATTTTCTCACATGATTCTTGCTCTCACCGGCTGCTAATTATCTCTTCTGTGTATGCCTTTTTCTCTTAGTAAACTGTGGATTCCTCAAGGGCAGGAGCACATTTGATTCCTATAGACTCACAGTGACTAGCATACTAAATGTTTATTGATGATTTGCTATATCTTATAAACTATCCTGGTCTAAAATTCACTTCAAAAGAATAATGGTAATTACATCACCTCAGTGATTGCAACCCACATCTTCTATTCCAGATAGAATGTTGTAAAGCTTTCCTCTAGTTTTTCTGGAAAAATTAAAAGTACAAAATGATAAGGAAAAAAGTTAGAAAATATTAGAGTACTATATAGCATTCATACACCATTACTAAAATCACCCAGCTGTGACACTACTAGTAAAGTGACAAAACATAAGGTGACATTTTGCAAAACCAAGTTCATTTTTAGTGCACTAAAATGTATATGACCTGCCCAAATACACACCTAAAGAATTCATTCTGATATACCATATGATGTACTCTTCCACAAAAGTATTGTGTCAGGTGCCATTCTACTGGCATTAGGGCAGGAAAGATCAGCTCAAGATTTGGGCCAAGATTTGGAGAGTCAGAATCCATTTCAAATGGAAAGAAATAAAGAACTTATTTTTTAAGAGCCCAGGTAGGTCTATGATAAACAGAATAATAGTCCCCGCCCCTTGACCAATACTCGATAATAACATCATGATAATCACATTGGAAGAATTGCCAAACAATTCATATTTAGAGGATAGTCAATGTAAAAGGAAAGAAGTGGGGGAGGGAAGGAAGGTGGCTGTGGGTGAATCTAATTCAGCAAGTTCACACAAATATTGATGTTTCTAAAAATCCAAGGCTTGTAAAGATTTTGTAGAAATGGACTACTTTGAAGAGAAATGTTATGAAGACTAGTCATTCAAATTTTTTCAATGAGTTGAAAAAAGTCTACAGACAAACAGCCTCACTCTATAGATCTAAGTATCGCAAATAGCAGATTGAAATCTCTTTGGGGGCATGTATCACATTTTATTCATTTTTTTCTATACTCATGACCCAGGAGAGCACCTAGCATAAAGTGGGCATTTAATAAGTATCCGATGCATAAATAAATATAGGCCCTAGAGAAATAGGCTCTAAAGAAGAAGATAGTACTACAAAATAAAAGATGATTCATTCATTCTTTCAGCAAATATATATTGAGTGCTGATTTTGTGCCAGGTGATGGAGTAATAAGAAAAATATTGTTCCTGTTGTCATGAAGCATCAAAAATTCCTTAGCCATCAAGTACCCTCTGATCATTAAGCATCTTTGAACATCAGTATTCCAGAGAGGTACAGCTTTAATTTCATAAATTACTATTTCATTGTGTCAAGTTTGTACATTTTCAAAACCAGGATTTTCTTATTTCTCACCCACGCCAATGAAGCTATTTTCAAGGACATTTTTCAGACTCAATTAAAAATGAATAAATAGGCCAGGCGTGGTGGTTCATGCCTGTAATCCCAGTACTTTGGGAGGCCGAGGCTGGCGGATGACCTAAGGTCAGGAGTTCGAGACCAGCCTGGCCAACGTGGCAAAACCCCATCTCTACTAAAATTACAAAAATTAGCCGGGCATGGTGGTGGGCACCTGTAATCTCAGCTACTCAGGAGGCTGAGGCAGTAGAATTACTTGAACCTGGGAGGTGGAGGTTGCAGTGAGCTGAGATGGTACCACTGTACTCCAGCCTGGGAGACAACAGCGAGACTCCGTCTCAAAAAAAAAAAAAAAAAAAAGGAATAAATAAAAGCTCCAGTCTGAAAGCAGTTTATTCTATAAGGGAATCCCCTGCCTCTGGATCCAGAGCTTCGATCACTCTCAATTAACTGAGACAAGTTGAGAGAATCCAAGTAATACAGTGGGAGTGGATATCCCAAGTACAAAGAGAAAATGGAAAGGACTTCAATTTCATGAAAGAAGTGTGATTGAATTTTATTAAACATCATGGGTGGGAATAACTGAGCTAAAGGACATATCTTCCTAGGCCCCCAGTAAGCCAGGGATCTTGTGACGTTCACAGGGTACAGTGAGCAGTGCTGAATAATGTACACACTTAATAAATGAATGAATGCTTGATGATCAGGGCCTGAGCCAAATTTTTCTTCCCAGAAACAAACCAGTTTACTGATTTAATAAATAGCACACCCAGCGTGAGCCCTAGAGACACACAGGGCTCTAATCGTCTTTTGGTTCTAATGATGGAGGAGGCAAGCAGAGATCGGGACTTGGTTAATAATTTGTTTAGTCATCATTTCTTTAGTTTATCAACTTTGCCCTGGCAGCACTCACTGGCCAGTACACATCACTGGGGAGTTCTGATCTTCTCCGCCTGTGGCAAATGTAAGCAAGGAGCCAAGCAGAGTGTTGCAACCCTGTACTGATTTAGAAGGAAGGCAAAAGGGGAATTGTTCCTTTCAGAGACTAGTGACTATGGCTAGACCAAATTTAAGCGCGCCCCCCCAACCCCGCTTTTTTTTTTTTTAGTTAGAAAAATTCTTGAGTGTCAGCCTCAGGAAAATGTATGAAGTGGACAAAATATTTTTGATCCTCCCAGGATCTCTTTGCTTCCTCCCTTGCCCTTGTCCCTTGCCCAGCTCAGAGGCTGTCCCTGCATCACACTTCCTGTGTCAAATCTTGCTGCTAAGGGCCTCCTCTCATTGGAAGTACAGGCTCCATTAATCCTCAGCTGACTGGAAAACATTCTGATCAGCGATTGTGCCATCATTGTTAGAGCCTAAAGTGTTCCTCCTAAGGAATCCTGCCTTTTAACATTGAGTGAATGGAGACTTTTCCTTAGCCTCAAGAAATACAATTGAACACCTATGATTCTCACCAAAAAGGCTTCTCATCCAGCAGGAGTCTTATTGTAAGTTTGATAATGGCCACCCCTCTGGAAATCCTGTCCACACAAACAATATTCCCAGGAGTCAGACAAACAGCATCATAGCGTGTAGAGATCAATTATGCACTAGGAGGTTCTCTCTATTGACTTGCAAATGAGCAAGGTGTCAGAGGAAGGATGAAACTATATCATGCAATGTGCTGATCTGGAGGGTTTTTTTCTACAAATCTGACTCAATTTTGGAAGACCCAACAAACATCCCAAAGGTGTTTTATGCTCCTGTAAAGTTAATATTTCCCTGCTTGCAGAGATGTTCTTCTTTTGCCCTTGGAAAGCATTCTAGTAGAATTTCACTGTATTATGAACAGCTCTGCCAAGAGTATATTTTTAGTCTCCTTTAGTGATTTCGGTATAGCTCTATACCAGTATATCTCTAAACTGCATGCAATCTGTTAAATAACCACCAAATCATTTAACAGATAACATGTAGTTTTTTTAAACAAGTGATGCTAACTAGTTTTTTTTTAATGCAAACTATAAATGCTGTTGCTATACATAATATTATGCTGATCCAAGACATACCAGTTAATAGCAAATTTAATTTGGGAAATAATTTCTATAATATAAACAGTATCATCTTCCTTATAGTCTTTAATGTGGCAATGGCTATGTGACCTGAGGTTGACTGTCCAAACTCTGTGAAGTTCATTAATGGGATAGGGTTATTTAGGTGGATGGTTTGTCAATATGTCTAAAGTGTCATATACAGCAATCATTTTTATGACTACAAACACTAGAGAAGGTATTTTAAAATCACAGCTGGGGAAAGATAAAAACATGGACTGCAATCATTGCAGCTCTTGCCTGTCCTTTTAGGTCTATTCTTTTGTTGGTTGCTACTAGCAACAAGAAAATTCAGCTAAAGAAATTTTAATCAAATAGATTCTGCTCTGTACCTCACTGATCATATATTCTGTTGCATTGAAAAGCAGGGGAATTCACTTGAAATCAATAATCTGAAATACAAATTCTTTTGGAAGGAACTATTAAACATCTTAAAGGAGCAATCATCCATCATGAAGATTAGGTTGTTGGAGCCATGAAAAATCACCTCCATGGAGCCGATGACCATCTTTCTGCTCTGCAGCGTGTGGAACTGTGAGATCTGCTTTTCTGCTCCTTCATAAACAGGGGCAGGAATGAAATGAAATACTCAGTGCTCATCTCAGAAATTAATCTGAGCCTTCACATTGCTAATTGTAATCCAGGAGGCTTTGATCATTTGAACATAAGGAAAATAAAAAGAACTTTGAAGAAAATATTAATAAATAAATCTTAATCACACAATAATAAAATAGTGTAACTGAGGCTGCTCTTAACCGAGCATTTACTATGCCAGGCATTGTGCTAGATGTTTATATATCTTAACTCACCAAATCCTCATGTGTCTGCAGAGAGAAGAGCTTTTCTTTTTGTCTTCATGAGGAAACAGAAACTCGAAGAGGTTAAGTAATATACCTAAAGTCAGACCACCAAAAAATGGCAAAGGAGAGTGAAACCCAGTTTTACACAACTTCAAAGACCTTGCTATTAATTTTAATGGCAAAACCAGCAATTACTTTTGCACCAACCTAATATTTTTCACTCTGCCACACTGGATCCCTGAAAACACAGAAAGCTATCAATCATTCACAGTATCTTGTATGATAGAATCAAGGAGGGCCTCCTATTTTCCAGGCACTTTACATATATTATCTCCTCAAAAGCATACTGTGACCTTGTGAAGGAGGTATTTAGAATATTAACATCCAAATCCATTAAGGGACTTTATGAAGATTATAGAAATACGAGGTGGCAGAGCTGGCATTTGAAACCAGACCTGTCTGACTCAACCACATGTCCTTTCTGCTCTCTTATCCCACCTCCCACAAAGTCGAGCCTTTAGATAATGCTGATACTGGTGGATTGAACAAAGATTGTCCTAGAAGAGGCTTTTTTGTTGAATGTGGCTAGGTTTCAGAGGATAATATTTGACCTATGGCATAGGTAAATCCACGTATATCACCAATTGCTATATAATAAAGTTCTCCTATCTCTTGTAGGTTTTACTGGGGATCACAAATCTCCATTAATTTTTTAAAAATTATATTTGGCATGTTTTTAAAAAAAGATAAAGCATAATAGACCAAAAGAATGCTATGGTCAAATGGTGTGAGAATAAAATGCTATTGTTTATTTGTACCCTATCTAAACTTTTACCGAGTCTGTTTGAATGTCACTTAAGAGGAAAAAAACAAACTAAAAATTCAAATTTAAATGGAAACTAACACCAAACAATTCATTGATCAAATTGCCATTTTCTATAGACCAAATTGTAACTTTCTTTCCATCTTTATTAAGGTATAATTTACAAATAAAAATTATAACTATTTAAGGTATACAGTGTGAAGTTTTGATGTGTGTGTGTGTATATATATATATAGTGAAATGATTGCCACAATTAAGCTAATTAACATAGTCCTCACTTCACATAGTTGCCTTTGTGTGTGTGTGATGAGAACATTTAAGACCTACAATCTTAGCAAATTTTAGTTATACAATACAGTATTACTAATCACTGTGGTATTTGTTATATATCCACAATTCATTCATTGTGTATAACTGAAATTTTTTACCCTTTGGCCAACATCTCTTTCATTCAACAAATTCATGACATTTGCAAATTTCAACATTATGTTCAACTGACACAAAAACAAGTAAACCTCTTATCTAGACAGTGTTTATCCTGAGACCCTGTATTAAGAGCAAATGCAGACCTAAAACAGATGCATCTTGAACAGAGTCTACATGGATTAGTATATTGCTGGGAACCAGTGAAGGTAATGGCAGTGAGAAATCAAGTAGAGGTTCATGCCAACAGTGAATGGCAAAGAGAAACTGGAAGCATAGAAAGATGGCCAGAGGACGGGCATGGTGACTCACAGCTATAATCCTAACAGTTTGCGGGGCTGAGGTGGGAGAATCTCTTGAGGCCAAGAGTTTGAGAACAACCTGAGCAATGTAACAAGACGCCATCTCTACCAAAAAAAAAATTTAAAAATTAGCCAGGCGTGGGGGCACACATCTATAATCCCAGCTACTTGGGAAGCTGAGACAGGAGGATCGCTTGAGTTTGAGAGTTTGAGGCTGCAGTGAGCCTATGACTGTGCCACTCCCTGGGCAATAGATCAAGACCCTGTCTAAAAAAATACAAAGAGGAAGGAGGGAAGGAAGGAGCGAAGGAAGGAAGGAAGGAAGGAGAGAACTTCCCTATTTTGAACAAATAAGGTTATGCAAATATTTTCAATTTTGCAACACCATTTGTACATAGACAAAAAGACAGTGTGAACAAGGCCCCTCACATGCCCCAGTGTTTTCTAAAAAGACGTGGTAACATTGTCCAATGTTCTTTCACCTCAGGCCAGTGGTGCTCACAGTTTACAACCCCAATCCACTCAGCTTCTTTCCTGACCCTTGGCTTTGTTACATTTCCCTATTGTTTTTCTTTAATTTTGTTGATTTCTGCTCTTGGCTTTATTTCCTTCTGTCCATGTATTTTCACTTCCCTTTTTTTTTTTTTTTTTTTCTGAGATGGAGTATTGCTCTGCCGCCCAGGCTGGAGTGCAGTGGCGGGATCTCAGCTCACTGCAAGCTCCGCCTCCCGGGTTCACGCCATTCTCCTGCCTCAGCCTCCTGAGTAGCTGGGACTACAGGCCCCGCCTCGTCGCCCGGCTAGTTTTTTGTATTTTTTAGTAGAGACGGGGTTTCACCGTATTAGCCAGGATGGTCTCGATCTCCTGACCTCGTGATCCGCCCGTCTCGGCCTCCCAAAGTGCTGGGATTACAGGCTTGAGCCACCGCGCCCGGCCTCACTTCACTTTTCATTTTCTATCTTTTGAAAATTGAACCTTAGATCATTGACTGTAGACCTTACTTTTTTCCTCATATAAACATTTAAAGATTTAAGTTCCCCTGTTAAGTACTGCCCTTTATTGCATCCCACAGATTTGGATGTTATTATTCTATTATCATTCAATTTGAAATATTTTCTAATTTCCATGTTACTCCTTTGATCCATGGATGATTTAGAATTCTGTTGTTTAATTTCTAAAATTAGGAGTTTCCCTAGATATGTCATTGTTACCGATTCCTAATTTAATTCTGTTATGGTTAGAAAAGACACTCTGTATGATCTTAATCATTTCAAATTTACTGAAGCTCATATTATAGCCTAGCATAATAAAACTACTGTGTATGTTTTTAAAGCATATATATTTTGCAGTTGTTGGGTATGGTGTTCTATAAGTACCAGGTATGCTATGATGGTTGATAGTGTTGCTTACATAATGTATGTCCTTGCTGATTTCTTTATCTAGTTGCTTTATGGATTAGTGAGGCAGTGGCAACAAAATCTCCAAATATGATTATGGAATTGTCTGTGTTTACCTTTAATTCTCTCATTTTTGCTTCATGTATTTGGAGGCTCTGATATTAAATATATGAACATTTATAATTATTGTGATTTCCTGCTGAATTGATTCTTTTGTCATTATGAAATATTCCTGTTGATCTCCAGTTATACTCTTTGTCTTGAGGTCTGTTTTATCTGACATTAATATAGTCATTCCAGCTTTCTTATATACATCTTTCTAGGTCTTTATAGTTAAAGTGTATCTCTTGTAGACAATACGTAATTGGGTCTTGTTTTTTAAAGTCTGTTTTGACATTTTGTTTCCAACATTGTCTAGTACAACTTTCTGTGATATGTTCTATGTCTGCAGTATCCAATACTATACCATTATCCACATGTGGCTGTTGTGTACTTAAAATGTGTTTAGGGTAACTAAAGAAATGCTTTTTTAGTTACTATATGTATATTTAATTAATTTAAATTCAAATCGCCACATGTGGCAGTGGTAGGCTATACTTTTTAACATTTAACATAATTGTTGATATGGTTGGATACACGTGGGGTATAATAATATATATATATATATATATATATTCGGTCTTTTTCTCTGGTTCCTGTCATTAGAGGTCCTAAAACTCTTGGAATTGTTCTGGTGACAAGGGTTTTTTGTACGCTAATGAGATGACTGAAGTAGAAGTGGGGGGCTTCAGGATGGGGGTGGTCACTCAAACAAACAAAACAAACAGAACAGAAAAAACCCTACTTTGGTTAGAAGGCCAAAAATTTCAACCTCGAGGGGAGTAGAGAGGGGCTGGAGAGGGAGTTTGATCACTAATACCAATGATATAAGCAATCGTACCTACATAGTGAAACCGATAAAAATCCCTAAACAACAGAGTTCACAGAGCTTCCAGTTGGTGATCACATCAGTGTTCCAGGAGAGTAGTTTTACATCACCACCACCACCCACCTGCCATACCTTGTCCTAGGCATCTTTTCCATTTGGATGGCCCTGAGCTGTATCCTTTATAATAAACCAGTAATCCTCAGGAAAACGCCTTCTTAAGTTCTGTGAGTCATTCCAGCAAACTATCAAACCTGAGGAGGAGACCGTGGAAATGCTTAAATTTGTAGTTGACCAGAAAGAAGTGTGGGTAACCTAGTGACTCCATTTACAGCTGGTAACCAAAATGAGGGCAGTCTTGTGGGACTGAGTCCTTTAACTTATGGGATCTGATGTTAATTCCAGACAGATAGTGTCAGAATTGAATTGTGTCTGATTGGTATGGGAGACTTGGAGAATTGGTTGGTGCAGGAAAAGATCATACAATAGGTCTACTATTTTGATGATTTTCTGTTTTCCTTCCCTCTTGAATAACTGCTATTGATCTATCTCCAAGTTGTCTGACACTTTCCTTTGCTAAGCTCTAACTCCACTGTATACTCCATTTCTCTACTCCATTATTTGGAATCATTTTACTCACTGTTCAGTACTCAGTTTAGTGATTTTTGCTCTTCAAAGAACTTCCTGCATTCCCATAAATAGATCTGACCATTTCTTTATTTGCTTCCCCTACTAGATCCTCCACAGTAATTTTTCCTGGTACCTCTAACTTTGTTGTTAGGGGTCTTCCTCCTAATTGTTTACGTCATATTCATATTGGATTTGTCCTCCTAAGGCTGTGATTGATTCTTCTAATATTATGATTGATTCTTTTCTTAGAATATTTTTTTTTAATCCCCTAAGATCCATTAGAAGAAGACCATTTGCTAGAATAGAACTTTTTCCCTGCATGGACTGGTCTGATGTTAATAATTCTATTCTCCAAATTCACCTAACTGAAAAGTGATGAAAGTAGCCCCTCTCAGAAAAAAACCCAACAACAGCACATCCTTTGTTAAGACAGTGCCTTGTTGCTATTAGATTGAATTCAAAACCACATCAATGGAAATAATTTAATCAACAAAAGGGATCCTGAATTCCAGCAAAGAAGAGTTTTAGAATTCCCTCAGAAGTTGTGAAATTGGCAACAAAATATTTGGTGTTCACTAGAAAGACAAAAGAACCTATTGATGTTCACTACACTTATTCCTGGGACAAATTTCCTAGGCATCTGAGCATAGCAGGGTGTAGTGGAAAAAACAAAGACTCCCGGAGTAAAGCAAATCTGGGTTTGAATCCCAGGTCTGTTTCCTAGTGGTGTGGCCTCCAAGATGCTCTTTACTCTCTTGTCTCTGCTTCTCTATAAAATGTGAATAATGGTGCTTAATATGTGCCATTGTTGTAAGTATTTAAAGTATATATTTAAAGTACCCGGCAAGTTGTCCGCATTGAATGAATAGAAACAATTAATATTTTTATTTCTGTAATCATCATCATTATTATTATTAATAGTACACATCTAGCTAAGTGATAAGTTCCTTGGAAACAAGTTAGGGTATGTTAAGGCTGATTTTGGAGATATCCCTGGCAGTATATTCTGTTTTGCCCAAATTCAAGTCTCCAAAGTTTTATTCATTCCAGCTATTCCTAGGGAATAAAAAAACCTGTGAGAAGGGAATTTCAAACAAAAAAAACCTCACAAAATTCTGCAGGACCACATCTTAACAATAGAGATTTGCTGGCCGGGCGCGGTGGCTCAAGCCTGTAATCCCAGCACTTTGCGGGAGGCGAGGCGGGCGATCACAAGGTCAGGAGATCCAGACCATCCTGCGTGCTAACACGGTGAAACCCCGTCTCTACTAAAAAATAACAAAAAACTAGCCGGCGATGGGGGTGCGGCGCTGTAGTCCCGCTACTCGGGAGGCTGAGCAGGAGAATGCGTGAACCCAGGAGGCAGAGCTTGCAGTGAGCTGAGAGTTCTGGCCAGTGCACTCCAGCTTGGGGTGACAGAGCAAGACTCCGTCTTCCAAAAAAAAAAAAAAAAAAAAAAAAAAAAAAAAACCAATAGAAATTTGCTGGCGCACGATTGCTAATTGTTATTGTTTTTTATGCATTAACTAACTTAATCTTTATAACTTTATAATCTTTAAGATAGGGACTATTGCAAATGAAGAAAACAAAGCCTTTCAGAGGTTAAACAACTTGCCCAAACTCATACAGTAGAATGCAAAGCTTGGATTCAAAGTCTCATCTCTGAAACCTTTGCCCATTAATTTCCACTCAGTCCTGCTCTCCAGATGATCCAAACTCTCTGTGTTTCAGTCCTCCCGGCAGCTCACCTGGCCAGTTCAATGTTTGCACCTGCTTAACCGCAAAGCGAACATGACCCAGAAAGTAAAGTGCCACGACATTAAGAAATCATGTTTTAAAGGTGCTACAAATGAAAATGTCTAACAAGGCAGGGGGCAACCAGTATTGGTGGGCATTTGCAATTCTGAATAGGACTCACTTTTCTTCCTGATGCTTTGCTGTTTTTCACTAACACTCACAAGGGTTGACCATTGGCGTTTCCCCTGCTCCCACCCACGTTTACCAATGGAGAGAGCAGAGCCGGCTTCTATCCGCAGACCTCACCCACACAACAGAGTCAATCATCCTCAAAGCCAGCAAAGGGACTGGTTCTCTGCTTTGTCATCAGAATTCTTTCCTTTTTGTTGCTCCAGGTTAATGAGTGAGAAACTTCAGGCCTAGGGAACAACAACAGATATTGGGATTCATTGCAGAGATCATATTTTTAAATGTATTTGAGGACAAGAAGCCTATGTTCTAATCTGAGGATGTGTGAACTGAATTGAAACATTCTCTTTCCCTCAAACTGACTACAATTTTTTTGAAAACGGTTTTGTGGTCCTTATTAAAAATAAATAAAAATATCACTCTATCACTCCTAAAAGGCATGCTGTAGCAGAGCTATCGAGGCAAAAAGTTCCGAATTGGGCTTTTGTTTTAAGAAAGGTATGCTGATTTAATTCCTAAATTTTTGGAGTGTGTGTGTGTCTAAGTGATATGTAATGGAGTTTTAAGATTTAAGTTTAATAAACTCTTCCTGGGAAAGTATTATGATGATGATCATTTGCAATTAATCAAAGCTATTCAGAGAGTCACTAAGTCCAACAGAATTATTTCATCTCTTAATACGAATCAGGTTGCCCCTAAATTCCCACTTAGCACAGAAAAGCAAATATGTATGTATGTATATGTGTGTGTTTGTATGTGTATGTGTGTATGTTTGTGTTTGTGTGTGTGTGTATGTGCATGTGTTTGTGTGTGCTCACATGTATACATTCCTGCAAGTATCTGAAAGAGAAAGGCAATTCACATTTTTTGACTTTGGGTTTAGTTAAATTTTTTTCTTTTTTTTTAAGAAGGAGTCTTGCTCTTGTCACCCAGGATGGAGTGCAATGATGCAATTTCAGCTCACTGCAACCTCCGCCTCCTGGTTTTTCTAGTGGCTCACCTTACACAAACTGAGAAGTATGACACAAGAAAGCCAGTAGAAAAATTTATAGAATGTTCCAGAAACTAAAATGTACAGGTTCAGGGCTCAATTTGTTTTTTTTTTTTTTTGGTTCCAAAATGTAAAAAGATCCTATAAAAGTTATTTATAGCTTACCATATAAAGAAGAAAGGAACTAATCTATCTAACGTACTCTCCTTGAAAAATAAAGACTGACATGGATGTTGAATACTGTATGAATCAATAGAATGCAAACATTTTATATCTTTTTAAGCTGGGCAGAACTGGTACTGTCTTGATTAAGAAAGACAAGAGGACATTTGCCCTTGCCCTAAAAAAAAAAAAAAAAAAAATTAAAGAGAAGATGAGGTAAACCAGATTACCACATACAGTTGTATATTTTGTGCACTGCTTAAACATGCCTGACCAAAAGGTCAAATGAGGTTGGAAATGCAAGTTCTAGTTGCCTAGCTGGACTCTATGGGTCTCTAGTGTGGATTAAGCCAAATCAGAGAGAGTATAGGTGACCAGTGTGTGTCTTCTAATTTATTCTTCTAATTTATTCACCCAGACTTTTTCTAAGGTCCTGTAGAGGCTGGCTGTGGCCTGATGAAAATATCACATTCTTCATGACATGCATGTTCTTTGTTTAAATGTAAAAATTCTGAGACACATTTTTTTTTTTTTTTTTTTTTTGAGACGGAGTCTCGCACTGTCGCCCAGGCTGGAGTGCAGTGGCGTGATCTCGGCTCACTGCAAGCTCCGCCTCCAGGGTTCAGGCCATTCTCCTGTCTCAGCCTCCCGAGTAGCTGGGACTACAGGTGCCGGCCACCACACCTGGCTAATTTTTTGTATTTTTAATAGAAACAGGGTTTCACCGTGTTAGCCAGGATGGTCTCAATATCCTGACCTCGTGATCCGCCCACCTCGGCCTCCCAATCTTAAGCTTAATTTCTTACATGCTTAATTAATCCAGCAATTATTTATTAAGTCCTTTGGCTCTGCCAAACACTGATACAATCAGAAACAAAACATAGCGCCTAACCACAAAGAGATTTTAGCCAAAGACCAGGGAGCCTGTCACCAGATGCAATTATCTTTAGCCCTTTGTGGGGCTCTGTTCCTAAAATTATTGGGACTATCAAAATTACTGGAACTATCAAAACTGAAGCTGGCAAAATTAAGATCTGGTAGAAAATAAGGGGTTTGGAGAGATCTTGTTTCCACAACAGAGCAGATTCTCCCATGTTAAAAACCTGCTCCAACAGTGAACTTTTCTCTTGATGAATTTTATCTATTTAGAAAACATTGTTGCATTCCCGGGATTTGGGAAATTACAGAATTTCCTACCGATTCTGCAATTCGTGGACTCTAGAATTAGTTTCCCCAGGTCTAATACAAATGCCGCCTTTTATTAATATATGACCTAGGGCGGGTTCTGTGCCTCAGTTTCTCATCTGTTAGATATGGGTTACAATAATGCATTTACCTTATGAAATTCTTATCATGATAAAATGAAATAAATCACAAAAAGTGACATACATGAATACATATTCTCTCTTTTCTGCATTTTTTTAAGTTGCAAATCTCATGTTGCTGGTAAGTTTGAATGTAATGGCTTTGGGTGTTGGGGGTTTGTCATTGTTTTGTTTTGTACACAGATTCTCCCTTGGTTTATTCTCACAATGTCAGAGTTCTCAAAAAATTCGTCTTTACCTCCTGAGTCTCTCACAGCCTCTCAAGTATCTTCAAGTTGAAGACTGATTTTCTGAATCTGAAAAGTACAGGGTAATATTTCACAAATATTGGTTCTGAAGTCAAGACAGTCCTGAGTTTAAACTTGCCTCTGCTGCTCCTCAATTCTAATGCCTCTGATGTCAGGGTCGGTCTTACAATGTGCATATATAAGGTCATGTTTCCTTCTCTCCCTGTAAAGCTGTTGTTAAACCTACAATGTTTTGGTTGTTGTTTTGAATTTTTGGTGGGTTTTTGCCTTGTTTTATTTTGATGATCTTCATATTCAGGAAACAAATTATTTCTGTTTAAATAAACAATTTATTTAAACTCTGTAAGTCACTGTTTCTTCATTTACAAACATACGTTACACATAAACTTATTTCTTAAAGTTGATGTAAAGAGTAAGTGAAATAATGCATATACAATGCTTGGCATAGTGTCAGGCATGTAGTAAATTATTTATACATGTTATTAATAATTTGTGTCTGCATTTTGCATTTGGATGTTGAAATATATCTAGATCCCTTTTCTCTACAGTAAACCATAAACTGGCCCCCATAAGGGTCTATGGTTGGAGGAGTCATTATCACTACCTTTTTTTTCTTTTTTGAGACGGAAATTCACTCTGTCACCCAGGGTGGGGTGCAGTGGTGCAATCTTGGCTCACTGCAAGCTCTGCCTCCTGGGTTCACACCATTCTCCTGCCTCAGCCTCCTGCGTAGCTGGGACTACAGGTGCCCAACATCATGACTGGCTAAATTTTTTTGTAGTTTTAGTAGATATGAGGATTCACCATGTTAGCCAGAATGGTTTTGATCTCCTGACCTCATGATCCACCTGCCTTGTCCTCCCAAGGTGCTGGGATTACAGGTGTGAGTCACCACGCCCGGCTATCACTACCTTTTTTTTAAATAGGAAATGCATTAGAATATTACAGATCTTAAATGTTGGGTGTTTATATATAAGTGGGGGATGGCTATAGTATGGTGGCTATTTTGACAGGCTGAGTATAGAGACCAAAGAAAAAGCATCATTGGGGAAGTCTCTTAGTCTATTTGTGTTGCTATAATGGAATACAGAAGGTTGGGTAATTTGTAAAGAAAATAGGTTTAGTTGGCTCCCCATTCTGCTGGCTAGAAGAGTGGGCAGCTGGTGAAAGCCTCAGGCTGTGTCCTCTCATGGCAGGAGGTGAAGGGGAGCTGGTGTGTGCAGAGATCACATGGTCACAGAGAAAGCAAGAGAGCGAGTAGGGAAGGGCCAGGCTCTTCTCAACAATCAGCTCCCACTGGAACTAACAGAACAAGAACTCACTGATTACCACGAGAATGTCACCAAGTCAAGAGGCATCCATCCCCACAACCAAAACACATTAGGCCCCACCTTCAACATCGGGGATCAAATTTCAGCGTGAGGTTTGGTGGTACAAACATCCAAACTCTAGCAGGAAGTGACCTCTAGACTGAAACCTGGAGGATAAGCAGGAGCTAGTCAGGTAAGCAAAGGAGAAGGAAATCTACAAGCAAGGGAACAAGATGCACCAAGTCCTCAAGGTGAGAAAGAGTTGGTGTGTTAGAGAGACTAGTGTGATTAAATTATGATTTGTCATATTTACAGAGTATTGCATATTTGACCATAAGTAATGAATGAACATCTTTCAAGCTTAAGGGAATTGTTCCTAAAACACAGGCCTTTAGATTCTTAAATAACTCAGAAAATAAACCCTTTCTTTTTTGAGATAAGAAAACCAAAGCTCAAAAATGAATGAAAGGGAAGAGGGGAGATAGAGAGACAGTAGCTAACATAATGGGCATCTATTATGGTCAGGCAAGTGACATCATACACTGTTGAGGCTCAGAAAATGATATCCCAAAGTGAAAGCCTCAGAAGTAGCTCACTCTGATTTTCTCCTACCCTCCTGTTTCTGGCCCCTCATTCTTCCCTAAGGCAAGCCATAGAAGCTAGATTCCCTCTTCCCCAAGACAGATCACAGAAATCAGAACCTGTTTCCCCAACAGTCATGAAACCTAAAATCTTACTCTAACTTTCCCTCCATCTTTCTGTGTAAAAATTGGTTATAAAGGGATTATCTGACCTACCTGGTTTGATTGTAGGTCGTAAAACTTCCACTGCAGAGAGTGTCCTGCCTCATATCCAGAGGGAAGGAATGCTGCACAGGGATGCCAAGAAGAATCTGAACAGACAGGTCTTCCTGAGTTTCCCCACTCAATCCATTAGCAGGAGAACATATCCTTTTTTCCAATCCTATTTCTATTTGGCTGTCCATAATATGTTGAACCTAAGCATAAAAATGGACAGTTTCGCCTGTATGTCTGGGTCTTCATTCTGAAGGCTTCTGTATCATACCCAAACTCTGATCAAATAAATTTGTATGCTTTTTCTCCTATCAATCTGTCTTTTGTCAGTGATTTGCAGTGAACCTTCAGAGGGTAAAAGGGAAGTTTTCCCTTTGCCCCTACAACATACCTAATTGAAGAGGAGATTGTGAAATAGACATGCGAAATAACTCACTCAAATCCATAGCTTTAGTAAGAGTAGAGCCAGAATTCAAATCCAGATTTACAGTTCTCAGAGTCTAAGATTGTTTTTGTTAGACCCCTGTGGAACTTGCATGAGTTCATCCACATGTGAACTTATCTCCACAATGGTGTTGAAATTGTTCGTATGTTCATTTCTGTACTAGTCTGTGAGCTTCTTGGCAGTCTTTTTCTATTTGCAAGCACAGCTCCTGGAAGATGGATAAATTCAACAAGATAGTGGATGGATGGATGGATGAATGGATGAATGGATATCTGAGAGAATAGTTGAATGGATTTTTCTGAAGGTTTATTCAATTACCTTTCAAAGGTATTGTGATACTCTTAAGTGTATTTTTAAATCTAATTAGTCACCTGCATTTCAAAAAATTAATAAGAAATCTTCCATAATTTTAAAAACAAAAAATATAAAACTGAATGGTTCTAAATCCAGGAGCAGAAGTCCTTCCTACATAGTGAGTTCCTTGCAGACACAGCATGTGGCCAATTTGTTCTTTTGTCCCTTATATCTGGCCTCTGAGCATATTTGTCTGCCTATAACGAAACTCTAATCAGTCAACAGTTCTGATTAGAGTACTTTATGACTGGCCCTTTAAATGATAGAATTTAAATCCACTTCTGAAAATAAAATTTTTCTAGTGGACACATAATTCTAGCCTCATCCTAAGAGGGGGCTAGAGCTAATATTTTACCACAAAAAGAATCTTCATTTATTGCAGAAATATCTAACCACTAGTATATACAGGCATCAGCTAGTCAGAACAGATGCCGTGGCTCACCCAAAAAATGCCTCAAAATATCAGAGCAGATATCCGTGTAAATAACCAGCCCAATCCACTTTGTAGGGCATAAATATCAGCCCTGCTCACAGGTCCTTGTAGATGAGGAGCAGAGATGTTCACGTGGAGCAGAGAAAAATAGATGAAAGGAAAGAAGATCATAGAACTAGGCTGCAATGTGAGGACTTGGTTCTAGGAACAGAATAAAGTACAGTTTCTAGAATTTAACCACAAAATCCACATCAGCCTTCTAACAAGGCATAGGGGTTACTAAGAATGTGGAGCATGGATCAGTTTGCATATTTGGCACTGAATAATCCGAGTATTAACTTAGGGGTCCTGACAGATGATGGAATTGGTCCAGTGGCTTTGAGAACAGAATAGAAACTCTAGGTGGAGGCTCTAGCTGATTCAGCTGTGGAAAAGAAAAAACAAGAAAACCACTTCTGACCTTGAAGAGAATATCATGTGTTAGTTAGCAGGGCCAGCTCCCTTTCTTCTTTCTCTCTGTTTCTTTCTTTTCCGTCTGAATTAGCTAGAGTCAGTTTCTGTTGCTTGCAACCAGAGAATAACTAATATATCAAATACTTTGCCTTGTTCTTGACACATTTCTATTAATCTGATCTAATCTCATTAGCTCTTTGAACAACCCACTGCTTATTCATTAGTTACTTCTGCAGATGTTCACGTAATTTTGAGGTCTTGTTCTAAAATAATTTAATGCAAGGTTAATGAAGAAAACTTAGCAAGATTTGACAATATAAGTAATGAACTTTTCCCCCATGGTTTTATAGTGAAGAGGCTATTGTTGGTTATTGATCACTGCTAAGTTCCAAGGCTCTGTCTCCCACACAGCCCTGTCCCTTAGTTCATGCTGCTTTTTCTCCCTTAAATGCCCTTTCTAATATCTCCACCTGTAGAAAGCATACTTATCCTTAAAAGACTGATTTAAATATCAGCTCTGCAAAGTCTTCCCTATTTCTCAAGATAGAACTAATCACTCCACATCTGTGATTCCTGGCAGCACCACTGCTGTTGGAACAGTGCCTTGGACTGCAGGTAACTGAGCTCTCAGAGGATTCATCTTGGGCTGCCCAGAGCTATAACAAATATTAAAAGTTATATTTTATGACTCATTGGTATAAGGATGAATATGTTAATATTATATATTAAAACATTTACTCTGACCTAAAAGTTCACTTTTTTCTTCCAATTTCAAAAGACATTAAAACATTTTTATGGACATTTAAAGGTATAGTGGACCCTTGGCCCTGTGCCTGCTACATTTAGTGGGTAAGTTATCGCTGCCTGCATGTGCCCTTAGACATTTCTCTGACTTATCAGTCCATAGCTTAAAGGGGCTTCTCTGCAGGGGGACAAAACTGTTTCTCATCTGGTGATGAGACAAACTTAGCAAAAGGATTGAGTGATTCAGCTTCCAGGGGATTCTCTTAAAGGAGGTTTTAATTTATCCCCACCAAAGAGCATGTTGAAATTTGATCCCCATTGTGGTGATATTGGGTGGTGGGGCCTAGTGCTCTTTGGGTCAGTGGGGCAGATCCCTCATGAATGACTTGGTGTCATTTTCCAGGTAGTGAGTGAGTTCTTGCACAGGCAAGATTGGATTAGTTCTCAGGGAAATAGATTCGTTCTTATGAGAGTGCGTTTTTATAAAGCCAGGATGCCCCTCAGGTTTTGTTTCTTCACACATATCCACCTCCCCTTTGACCTTTTCCACCATGTTATGACACAGCACAAACACCCTCACCAGAAGCCAGGACCATGCCCTTAAGCTACCCAGCCTGCAGAACTGTGAGCTAAATAAACCTCTTTCCCTTATAAGTTATCCAGTCTCAGGTATTCTGTTAAAGCAACACAAAATGGATGAAGACAGAGGCTTATATTTTTTCCTAATTGAATTATTTCAAGTATATAATGATCCTTTTTTAAAACAAGAATTGTAAACCCATTGAAAGTTTGCTAATTCAAAGTTTAAAAAAAAATTTCTAGATAAAATCAGGGCTACTATGGGCATCAGCAGTCATTTGTTTTATTAGGGATATACCAATTTAGAACAAAATTTTAGTTAATCTGAAATAAAATAGCTATCATTTGCATGATGCTTCACAATTTACTAAGAACTTTCACATATATTATTTATATGATCTGCACACCAAATCTGAAATATCACTGTCATTTATTTTTCATTTGACAGGAAAGAAAAACAAATCTCATACAGATTAAGTGACTTGCCCAAGGTCACACAACAGGTAGTATAGTCTGGAAGTCATGCCCAGTTCTTCTAATTCCAGAACCTTACATTCTTTTCACTATATCTTGCTGCCTGTAGAAAAAAAGCATCTATGTAAACACATGCATAAAAATGATGAGCTCATAATCTAAGTAGGTTGATGCTCTGTTAGAAAATCTAATGGCATTTTGTGGAGATGTAATTGTGTTGTGTGTTGAGTTCTAAACATTTCTAAAACATTTTAATAAGAAGATGGTTGACAAAATTTATTTTCAATGAGAGTCAAAACAAACAAAATAAACAAAATTTATTTTCAATGAGAGTCAAAACAAAATTTTGTTTATGCAAAGTTCTATGGATCATGAACTTTGGTTGAAATTATGACAAACGCATCAGAAATACATAGATAGGTGTTTATCTTTTTAATTTCAAGTTCCAGGTCTTTGCTGTTTAGGTTGTTACTGCCCCTCTTCTTTCTTTCTCTTTCCAGCCTTTCAAGCCCACTCTTTTCAGGTATACAGGCAAAAGCAAACTTGACTTCGAGAGTGTTTTCTTTCATCAACTCTTGTGCTCCTGAAAGGGGTAATTTCTTCACAAAAGAAATAAATGAAAGGGAGGAAATGGCATTGAACAAATCTGATCATGAAAAAGGCAAAATTCTTTACAGCGTGAAGACTAGATCATACATTATTTTCTTCATGAAAGCTTATTAAAATCAGCCAGAATGGATCTTTGCTCTTCAGAAGAAAGTTGGGCAAACAAAAGAATGAGGCTTCAGAGGTTTCAAAAGGATGTGTGACTCAACGCCATACAATAGACAAATTGACTATGTCAAGTATAAATATGATTATAGTTTTCACTGTTCTAGGAGCTAGTCTGAACAGAAATTATATTAAGGTAAGTCTCCAAGGTCAGAATGTCAATAATTGAATAATTTAATATACACATTTCACCTCAGTTCAATTTCATTTTGATTACCCACAGGAAGGATGGAGAGCAGTTATAAGATTTTTCTGGAATGTATTTCCAGTTTAAAAATATGTGTTATTTGGGGGTCCATTCCAAGATGGCCAAATAGGAACAGCTCCGGTCTGCAGCTCCCAGCATGATCAACCCAGAAGACGGGTGATTTCTGCATTTCCAAGTGAGCTCAGAAGAGAGCAATGGTTCTCCTAGCACAGTGTTTGAGCTCTGAAAACAGACTGACTGCCTCCTCATGTGGGTCCCTGAACCCCATGTAGCCTAACTTGGAGACACCTCCCAGTAGGGGCCATCTGACACCTCATACAGCTGGGTGCCCCCTGAAATGAAGCTTCCAGAGGAAGGATCAGGCAGCAATATTTACTGTTCTGCAGTCTCTGCTGGTGATACCCAGGAAAACAGGGTCTGGAGTGGACCTCCAGCAAAACCCAACAGACCTGCAGCTGAGGGACCTGACTGTTAGAAAGAAAACTACCGAACAGAAAGGAATAGCATCAACATCAGCAAAAAGGACATCCACACCAAAACCCCATCTGTATGTCGCCATCATCAATGACCAAAGGTAGATAAAACCACAAAGATGGGGAGAAACCAGAGCAGAAAGGTTGAAAATTCTAAAAACCAGAGTGCCCCTTCTCCTCCAAAGGATTGCAGCTCCTCGCTAGCAATGGAACAAAGCAGGACAGAGAATGACTTTGATGAGTTGACAGAAGTAGGCTTCAGAAAGTCGGTAATAACAAACTTCTCCAAGCTAAAGGAGGATGCTAAAAATTTCAAGGAAGCTAAAAACCTTGAAAAAGGATTAGACAAATGACTAACTAGAATAAACAGTGTAGAGAAGACCTTAAATGACCTGGAGGAGCTGAAAACCATGGCACGAGAACTATGTGATGCACGCACAAGCTTCAGTAGCCAATTCGATCAAGTGGAAAAAGGGTATCAGTGATTGAAAATCAAATGAATAAAATGAAGCCAGAAGAGAAGTTAAGAGAAAAAAAGTAAAAGGAAACTAGCAAAGCCTCCAAGAAATATGACACTATGTGAAAAGACCAAATCTACATTTGATTGGTGTACCTGAAAGTGGTGGGCAGAATGGAACCAAGCTGAAAAACACTCTTCAGGATATTATCCAGGAGAACTTCCCTTGAGTAGCAAGTCAGGCCAACATTCAATTTCAGGAAATATAGAGAATACCACAAAGACACTCCTTAAGAACAGCAACCCCAAGACATATAATTGTCAGATTCACCAAGGTTGAAATAAAGGGAAAAATGCTAAGGGCAGCCAGAGAGAAAGAGTGGGTTACCCACAAAGGGAAGCCAATCAGACTAACAGCAGATCTCTTGGCAGAAACACTACAAGCCAGAAGAGAGTGGGGGTCAATATTCAACATTGTTAAAGAAAAGAATTTTCAACCCAGTATTTCATATCCAGCCAAACTAAGCTTCATAAGTGAAGGAGAAATAAAATCCTTTACAGACAAGCAAATGTGGAGAGATTTTGTCACCACCAGGCCTGCCCTACAAGAGCTCCTGAAGGAAGCACTAAACGTGGAAAGGAAAAACTGGTACCAGCCACCGTAAAAACATGCCAAATTGTAAAGGCCATCGATGCCAGGAAGAAACTGCATCAACTAACGAGCTAAATAACCAGTTAACATCATAATGACAGGATCAAGTTCACATATAACAATATTAACCTTAAATGTAAATGGGCTAAATGCTCCAATTAAAAGGCACAGACTGGCACATCACACTTATTCCAAAATTGACCTTGTAGTTGGAAGTAAAGCACTCCTCAGCAAATGTAAAAGAATGGAAATCACAACAAATTGTCTCTCAGAACACAGTGCAATCAAATTAGAATTCAGAATTAAGAAATTCACTCAAAACCATACAACTACATGGAAACTGAACAACCTGCTCCTAAATGACTACTGGGTAAATAATTAAATGAAGGCAGAAATAATGATGTTCTTTGAAACCAATGAGAAAAAAGACACAACGTACCGGAATCTTTGGGACACATTTAAAGCAGTGTGTAGAGGGAAATTTATAGCACTGAATGCCCACAAGAGAAAGTAGGAAAGATCTAAAATCAACATCCTAACATCACAATTAAAAGAACTAGAGAAGCAAGAGCAAACACATTCAAAAACTAGCAGAAGGCAAGAAATAACTAAGATCGGAACAGAACTGAAGGAGATAGAGACACAAAAAACCCTTCAAAAAAATCAGTGAATCCAGGAGTTGGTTTTTTGAAAAGACCGACAAAATTGGTATACCACAAGCAAGACTAATAAGGAAGAAAAGAGAGAAGACTCAAATAGATGCAATAAAAATGATAAAGGACATATCACCACTGATCCCACAGAAATACAAACTACCATCAGAGAATACTATAAACACCTCTATGCAAATAATCCAGAAAACCTAGAAGAAATGGCTAAATTCCTAGACACATACACCCTCCCAAGGCTAAACCAGGAAGAAGTTGAATCCCTGAATAGACCAATAACAGTCTCTGAAATTGAGGCAATAATAGCCTGCCAAACAAAAATATCCAGGACCAAATGGATTCTAAGCTGAATTCTACCAGAGGTACAAGGAGGAGCTGGTACCATTCCTTCTGAAACTATTCCAATCAATAGCAAGAGAGGGAACCCTCCCTAACTCATTT
>NW_016805130.1:30044-61487 GCF_001698545.2 Rhinopithecus bieti | reverse complement strand
AACATCACACACTGGGGCCTGTCGTGGGGTTGGGGGCTAGGGGAGCAATAGCATTAGGAGAAATACCTAATGTAAATGACGAGTTAATGCATGTAGCAAACCAACACGGCACATGTATACATATGTAACAAACCTGCAGGTTGTGCACATGTACCCTAGAACGTAAAGTATAAAAAAAAATACATTATTTTACTTATAAATAAAAATTGAATTACCTTTACAAGTGCCTTGATTTTACATATCTTACATTTTATTCACTTCATTTGTGATACGAATACAAATAATTACACTGTATGTTTTTAAAATACACAACCTAATTTTGTTATTCATTCTATATTCTTCAACTTTTTGGTCTCTGGGTCACAAAATAAAAGGCGTATTTCAGGTGCTGTCCCATGAGGTTACCACTGCCACAGATTGCTTTTTATCTAGAGTGGACATCCTAACGAGAAAGTCCACAGGTCAACCAAATGCTGCATTACAACCTGGCTCAACACTGCAGTGAAGCACTTGAAGCCATGTTTGCACAGTATGTGTTCCTTGTAGTCAGGCAGTTTGTTGCCGTAGTAGTAAATTTCATCTGACAATCTAAGAACAAGATTTGCTCCCCCATATTTTACTGATTGGCACATGGAATAGCCCCCAAAATTTGGATAAATATTATAGGAGCTAAGAGAAAACACTCAGTACAGATGGAATGTTTCACAGGGCAGATGGGCTTTTGAGGATACTTTATTTTTTTTATGTATACATTAAGTTCTGGGACGACATTAAGTACATGTGCAGAATGACCACATTAAGTACATGTGCAGAATGTGCAGGTTTGTTGCATAGATATACACGTGCCATGGTGGTTTGCTGCACCCACCAACCTGTCATCTACATTAGGTATTTCTCCTAATGTATTTCTCCCTCTCCCGGTCCCCACCCCACGCCAGGCCCCGGTGTGTGATGTTCCCTTCCCTGTGTCCATGTGTTCTCATTGTTCAACTCCCACTTATGAGTGAGAACATGCAGTGTTTCATTTCTTGTTCCTGTGTTAGTTTGCTGAGAATGATGGTTTCCAGCTTCATCCATGTCCCTGCAAAGGACATGAACTCATCCTTTTCGTGGTTGCATAGTATTCCATGGTGTATATGTGCCACATTTTCTTTATCTAGTCTATCATTAATGGGTATTTGAGTTGGTCCTAAGTCTTTGCTATTGTGAATAGCACTGTGATAAACATATGTGTGCATGTGTCANTCTCCTAATGTATTTCTCCCTCTCCCGGTCCCCACCCCACGCCAGGCCCCGGTGTGTGATGTTCCCTTCCCTGTGTCCATGTGTTCTCATTGTTCAACTCCCACTTATGAGTGAGAACATGCAGTGTTTCATTTCTTGTTCCTGTGTTAGTTTGCTGAGAATGATGGTTTCCAGCTTCATCCATGTCCCTGCAAAGGACATGAACTCATCCTTTTCGTGGTTGCATAGTATTCCATGGTGTATATGTGCCACATTTTCTTTATCTAGTCTATCATTAATGGGTATTTGAGTTGGTCCTAAGTCTTTGCTATTGTGAATAGCACTGTGATAAACATATGTGTGCATGTGTCTTTATAGTAGAATGATTTATATTTCTTTCGGTGTATGCCCAGTAATGGGATTGCTGGGTCAAATGGTATTTCTAGTTCTAGATCCTTGAGAAATCGCCACACGGTCTTCCACAATAGTTGAACTAATTTACACTCCCACCAACAGTGTAAAAGCGTTCCTATTTATCCACATCCTCTACAGCATCTGTTGTTTCCTGACTTTTTAATGACTGCCATTCTAACTGGCATGAAATGGTATCTCACTGCAGTTTTGATTTGCATTTCTCTAATGACCAGTGATGATGAACTTTTTTCATATGTCTGTTGGCCACATAAATGTCTTTTTTTGAGAAGTGCCTTTTCATATCCTTTGCCCATTCTTTGATGGTGTTGTTTGTTTGTTTCTTGTAAATTCCTTTAAGTTCTTTATAGAGTCTGGATATTAGCCCTTTGTCAGATGGGTAGATTGCAAAAATTTTCTCCCATTCTGTAGGTTGCCTGTTTACTTTCATGATAGTTTCTTTTGCTGTGCAGAAGCTCCTTAGTTTAATTAGATCCCATTTGTCAATTTTGCCATTGCTTTTGGTGTTTTATACATGAAGTCTTTGCCCGTACCTATGTCCTGAATGGTATTGTCTAGGTTTTCTTCTAGGATTTTATGGTACTAGGTCTTACATTTAAGTCTTTGATCCATCTTGTGTTGATATTTGTATAAAGAGTGAGGAAGGGGTACTGTTTCAGTTTTCTGCGTATGGCTAGCCAGTTTTCGCCAACACCATTTATTATATAAGGAATCCTTTTGCCCCCAATTGCTTTTTGTTTGTCAGAGTTTGTCAAAGATCAGATGGTTGTTAGATGTGTGGTGTTTATTTCTGAGGCCTCTGCTCTGTTCCATTGGTCTATATAATCTGTTTGGTAGCCAGTACCATGAGTGTTTGGTTAGGCTGTAGCCGTTGTAGTATAGTTTGAAAGTCCCAGGTAGTCGTGAATGTCTCCAGCTTGTTCTTTTGGGCATAGGATTGTCTGGGCTATACTTTTTAATAGTGATTTAAGCAAGAAATCGTAACATGGGTCAGGTGTGTGTTCAGGCTCTAGGTAATACTAGGAGGAAGAAGAGCATACCCCTAATGTTAAAGAGGCTCAAAGGATTATGCATTATCTTTACCTCCAAATCTAGCATTCTGATTGACACACAAACAGGTGGGCTCAGTACATCTTGTGCTGAATCAATGGAAGGTCTGTAGTATTCACAGAAAGATTCGGCTGGCAAATACAGTCATAAACATCACCAGGAAGCTCGCAAGCTGGAAGGGGCAGAGTAAATAAAAGGATCAGACATGAATGAAATGAGGGGGATAATAATAGGTTGTGGCTGGGATTAGACCCAACTATGGAAGAGAAAATGTGGTGTGAAAGACAAAAAAAAAAAGTTCTTAAAATGGAAGATGTAGGCTGGGCTCCCATGGCTCATGTGCTAATACGCCGCCCACACATTTTGGGAGGCTGATATGGGTGGCATAAGCCTGGGTCAGGATTTTGGACGGCAGCCCTTGCCAGCATGGTGAAACTCCATCTCTACTAAGAAATACAAAAATTAGCCAGGCGTCGGTGTTGCGCTAGCCCGTGTAATCCAGCAGGCCTCGGGAGCTAAGCAGGAGAGATTGGTCTTAACCCTGGGAGGCGGAGGTTGCAGTGAGCTGAGATCATGTCACTGGCAACCTCTAGCCTGGGGGCAAACGAGAGTGAAACCTCCTGTCTCAGATATTATAGAATAATAAATAGAATAGAATAAATAAATAAACAGACCAAACAAATAAATGGAAGCTGTAAATTAATTTTATAAGAAGGAAAAAAAGTTATGAAGACATGAAAATTAAAAATTTTCCAACGTTTACTGGAAATTGAAAACTTGACATCAAAAAAAAAAAACTGATAAATAGTGCAATATTGTATTAAGTTAAATTTAAGCAAGATAAAATTAAAACATATTTTGGAGACTTTAATTAGCGACTTGCCATGAACAAAATCAGCAATGTTTTAAAACTTCCATTTTTTCAACCACTTAAGTTTCTATGCTGAATAATTATAGATTGTTAAACATTGCTTTCCCGTAGTAATCCCTAAATAGTTTTTGAAATTAGTCTTTTAACTTAGGGAAGGAATGTTGTGTCATAGATGTAGTGATGGGAATTGTCAAAAATAAAATTAATAAAGAGCACACTTTAAGAAAAACTAGCACTCACATAATTTATAACTATCCCAGAAAGTTATTAATGTTTTTCAATTTTACTTTTAATGAAAGTACATAGAGTAATAACTAGTAATGATTTGCATAAGTCTACTGAGAATACCTTTTGATTCTTCAAAAAGAATCCCTTTGAATTAATAGAACTGGAATCAGAAATATAAGCAAGTCATCAATTTGACTTTTCCGTGAAGTCTGCCAAGGTCCAGAGAGCAACCGGAAATCTGACAAAGCAGACAATGCAAATTTAACATTTCAGATCTCAGTTGCATTTTGGCTATGGGAGTTTTTTTTAATTGAAAAGCATGACAAATCTTAAAAGGATAATTTCTTAAAAGGACAATCTTATAATATCTATGCGAGATATAAGCATTGTTAACAAATATATTAATATATGATTCTTACCAAGATTTCTTCCTTCTTATAGCTAAAATGTAGCCAACTATCTAAGAGTTATCTGTTGCTAAGACAGCTCTTAACTTTTGTCTCCGCCAATAGAGACTTTTCTATTTTAAAAACCTGACAATGTTTAAAGCCCTCTCAGAGAAGTCCCAGCTTCCCAATAAGATATATTTATGGGCCGGGTGCGGTGGCTCACGCCTGTAATCTCAGCACTTTGGGAGGCTGAGACGGGCAGATCGCGAGGTCAGGAGATCGAGACCATCCTGGCTAACACGGTGAAACCCCATCTCTACTAAAAATACACCGAGGTAGCTTGCCCCTATAGTCCCAGCTCCTGGGGAAGCTAAAGCAGGAGGATTTCTTGACGTCAGGAGTTTGAGATTGTAGTGCACTATTATCACACCTGTGAATAGCCACAGCACTCCAGCCTGGGCAACATAGACAGACTCCATCACTTAAAAGGAAAAGATGTATTTATGCCTTCTTTACACATCAAAGTAATCAAAGGCATAATACATTTTTTTGAAAGACATATAATAATAAATGCATTTATGTAATTTTCAACTTTTTTCATTAACAGAAACATTCCGAATTACAAAAGACAAATTTAAACTGATTATTGATATTGGTTAGAGATGAATGTTTCCATTTTACTTGATAACATATAATTTGGTCCTCTAATTGCTTAGGCATTTAAACATTAGTTAGGTAAGTTTTACAGTGTTTCAAGCAACTTACAGAATAATATAATAATTTTTAAGATTATTTCAATGAAATATAGATTTATTTAAATATTTGGAATTTACCTACTCTATTCTTGCTAAAGCTTGGGACAAACCAATATAAATATGCCAGTAGCATAATATTGCTGCCAGATTGTTAAGAAAATCTTACCAAATTTGATTATATTCAAGACCAAACTTTTGTTTTCAAAATATATAATGGGAACTATCAAAATGACTAAAACTTTCTATACACACAGGCCCTTATAGTCTATGGATCCAAGTTTATCCAAGTTTCACTCTATTTAAAATTGATTTGGGTCTATCAGTTTATTTTGGAAATAAAGGGATGAATTTCCTTAGAACCAATAAGAGTAGAACCTACAACAACTCTCCCATTGGAAGCAATGCAACTATTTTCCAAAATACTGGAAAGAGACTACTAGAAAATGACAACGTTCTGAAGATGTAAAGCAAAGATGTTCTGAAGAGGAAAGACAAGATGTTGTGGTCCCAGAAAGCAGTGAGGTTCAAATAATTTAAAAAGCGATAGTAAGAGTAGAGCATAGGCAGATTTGGCTCAAAGGGGTTGAGGCAGAAGACAGATTGATGATTATTAAAACTGTGGCAAGTAATTAGAAAAGGCCCAAGTAAAATTCTCTCTGTCTGGTGTTGATACTGAACAGAGCACTTATGCTTTGGCTAAGCCTACTGTGGAAATCAACTGAACTTAGCAGTTGCTAGGGGGATAATTCTGGGCAGAAGCCAAACAAGTCAGTGTAGTCTCACTAAATTGTACCCAAAAAAGGATTGTGCTCCTACACAGGTAGCCAACAATTATTCTTATCTCCAGATGTTCATGCCAGTCTTCTCTTCAAAAAGGAGAATCTATTTCTCCTCTTCTCAGTTCTGACCTGGACTTGTGACTTATTTTGGCCAAGAGGATATAGCAGAAGTGATGGACACTGTACCTCTTCTGAGGTGAGACATTAAGAACCCTGGCAGCATCGATTTTCTCTCTCTTTTGGAAACCAGTTGTCATGCTTGAAGGAAGCCAGCTTAGACTGCTCGAGGAAGAGATCTACCTGGAAGAGGACTAAAGTGCTCCAGCCACTCAAACCACCCCAGCTGAGCCACCAGATGTGTAAAAGGGGCCCTTTTCAATCTTCCAGACCCAGCCCAGCCACCAACTAATTATACTTGTGTAACCTCAGTTGATACAGCATGGAGCAGAAGAGCTGCCAGTCAACCTGTAAGGGAAATAACAATTCGTAAGCCACTAATTTTCAAGGTACTTATACAGCAGTAGATAACTAGAATTTACAGCAAATCCAAAGGAAATGTAACAAGAGCAGAGACTAGTAGCTGGAAAGAAATAGATGAATTTTAAATGAACTATTTTTCTAAAGTAACAAGAACTGACAAATGCTAGCATAGACAACAGAAGAATGGCAATAGAAAGTGGCAAAGAAAGGCAAGTAATGAGCCTGGGAGGCTGATGATTGAACGTCTAGAGTCATTAAACGAAAAAGCATCTTGAATATAGGAGAAAATTTCATTGTTGTGATAAAAGAAAATTGGCCATTTTTGGTAATAGTAAAAGAGCTTACTGCATTCCAATTTGAATATGACTAGGGCAGCTGAACAAAAGTTAAACAAAAATCTCTTTGGAGAAATCAGGAAGCTACTAAAGCAGTCAATACTTCAGGAGCCATGATCCCAGAGAGAAAGGAAGCTTGTGGACATGAACTCAACAGTCTGCGGAAGTCTGATGCATTTGATTATTTCTAAGCTACAGCTACGTAGGACTGAGAGACTAATAAACCAATAAGCAGGTAATGTCTAAAGGCTGGAATCCTAAACAATGTTCAACAATCTTACTACTGAAAAATTAGAGTTCAGGGTGCTCCCAGGAGGAAGACTAGTAGTAAGTTTCTTCTACTTACAGTCAAGACTTCGGAAGGACTATATTCAAAGAATAAATGTGAACTACAATTAGACTTATTTTACGAAGTGCTGAAACCATCTCTGAGTCAACTCAACCTCAGGTAGAACTGCAATGAACTTCTGTTCATCTAATTGCTAATTAGAAAGGAGGGAAAATCCTCCCTTGAAGAAGGTAACATCTATGAAAGCCTCAAATTATTCATATAATTTTTCAAACACAACGTCTGGTACTCAGTTTAAAAATTACAAGGTATGCCTGGAAAAGACAAAATATCTGGCATATAATAGAGAAAACAGACAATGGGCGCAGACATATAGTGATCCAGATATTACAGTTATTACTTGTAGTCTTTGAAATTATTGTAAATATATCCAAGAAAATAAATGACAAGATGAAAAGTTTCACTAGAGAACTGGAATCTATTAAAAAATTACGTTTAAGTAAAAAGTCTGTAACTAGACACTACAATAACAAAATACAACCCAATAGACAAGGTTAACTCCAATTTAGACATAGCAAAAGAAAAAATTAGAAACTAGAAGGAAATTTCATAGAATATATTCACTAAAGCATGGAGAAAAAAAAATGATAAAAGCCACAGTAAAAAGTGTAAACATATAGGCTAGGTTGAAAAGATCTAACATACTCATACATAGCCTATAAAAAGTTTGAAAACCAAGAATAGAAGATTATACCTTACCAAAGATGGTCATATACTCTTTAGTATGGTACTTCTCCCACTGAGAGGTGAAATCTAATTCCTCTCTCCTTGGATTTGGGCTGGTCTTAGTGACTTTCTTGACCAGTAGAAAATGGTAGAAGTGACATTCTAGGACTTCTAATCTTGGTCATAAGAAGTCGTGAAGCTTCCACTCAAGCTTCTTCAAACACTATGTTTGCTAGTCTTGAGCTATAATGTAAAAATTCAACTAACCTGAGACCACCGTACTGGAGAAGTCATATGTAGCCACCATGGTGAATAGCCCCAGCTGAGCCAGGTTTCTAGTGATCCCTGCCAAGGGGACATGTAAGAGAAGCCATCCACCAGCTGAATACCTCAAAGAGACCACTCTTCATACCATATGAAACCCCCAAATTTCCCAGGGTTATGTTCATTATTAATGTAGCAGTTGATGAAGGGTCAAGGACATCTTGTATTTAAATGGTATGGGGTGACAAATGTTACCAATCATTTTCAGATTAGTGAAAGAGGATCTCAGATATCATAAACTGCTGAAATGACACAGAGCATCTCCTATCTACTTAGTTCACTAGAACAGGGGTCAGCAAACATTTCCTGCAAAGTTTCAGATAGGATATACTTTAGGCTTTATAGGCCAAGCCTATACCTACTATATATATATAGTAGGTACTTACATATATGTTATATATGTAATATATGTATATGTATATATAATATATGTGTGTATTATATAATGTATATATTATATATAATGTGTATGTATATGTTATATATAATATATGTGTATATATAGTAGGTACTTACATAACAGAATAAACTGCCATTAAAATTTTATTGAAATATTTTAATTAAATATTAATAATTTTATTGAAATATTTTAATTAAATATTAATAATAGAGTATAATATTTTGTAACAGGTCTACTAATGAGAAGAATGAAATTATTTTGGAGATGATAGCATTTAGTTTAATTGGGGTTCCAAATTAGTTTGCCCTATCATCAAATAAATTGGACAAGTTCAGCTGTAAAAACCATTCTTAGCTCACAGGCCATACAAAAATAGGCATCAGACCAGATTTGACCCACAGGCTGCGGTTTGCTAACCCCTGTACTATAATCTAAAAAAAGTAAATTGAGTAGCCTTCCTTGAAGCTCCTCTGCAATTAGGTAAATAAACATACAAGGTTAGGGTTGGTTTTGTTTTATATGCTCTTCTGTTGGCTTTGCACAGAGCAGGGAAGATTCACAAACATTTGCTGGGTGCCTTTATGTGATTACTGAGACATATGAGTAATTATGTGGTTTGGCTGTATCCCCATCCAAATCTCATTTTGAACTGTAGCTCCCACAATTTCGTGTTGTGGGAGGGACCCAGGGGAGGTAATTGAATCATGGGGGCAGGTCTTTCCCATGCTATTCTCATGATAGTGACTAAGTCTCATGAGATCTGATGGTTTTATAAAGGGGAGTTTCCCTGTACAAGCTCTCTTTTCTTGTCTACCACCATGTGAGACATGCCTTTCACCTTTTGCCATGATTGTGAGGCCTCCCCAGCCACGTGGAACTGTGAGTCCATTAAACCTGTTTCTTTTGTACATTGCCCAGTCTTGGGTATGTCTTTATCAGCAGCATGAAGAAGGACTGATACAACTAAAGTGATAAGAAACTGCCCTTCAGGTTTCTCTTCCCTTTTTTCTACATTTTTGACTTCACTTAAGACCACCTTTAGAAAGCCTCCCCATCTCTCTGGCACAGAATCACAGAATTGGCTCTATCTGCTAAATATATCTGGGCATTGAGACTCTGGGTTACGCATCCTGTCTCTGTAAAATCTCCCCTACTTAAGTGTAAGCATCTTCATTATCAAGAACATTTTTTCCAACTGCAATCATTTAAATTATGGTATAAATTGCTTTGAATTTAACTAAAGTAGAAGTTGGTTACTGGTCTGCAAGTATCCCCTGTGTACCTTACAGATAGTCCTGTACAGCCTTTTTCATCTCTTCCGCTAAGTGTGTGACAATGTCTCCTTGAATATAGGGAGTGTTTGCTAAGAAACACATTGTTGTGCTAGATCTAAGACAAAAACCAACACCATCAATGAAAATAGTTACGTGATATCATTATGTTCACCTGTAATTAGCAATGGGGTTTTTGTTAAAACTCAACAGACTGTATCTGAAAACAATGTGATCTGAGGTGAATCAATGTTCTTAGAAAATTCCAGTAACTCCTACTAAAAATTGCACACTACCATTAAATAAATTCACATGTAGCTAACAAAAATGCACAGTTTAGATAATTGAATTCAATTACTCTACAATGGAAACAGTACTATTTTGGAAAAGACAGAATTTTAACTGTCATTACTAGGCATCCTCCCATTCTCCCATTTTATTTCTTGTATGAAAACATTTATTTTGTGAGAACTAAACTATTTTTGAAATTCTCTAGAGGCACAATTTGTTTGAAATGATAGATAATGAGAAATGCATAAGATACATAATTAGCAGATACTTGCACAAAAAAATGAATAACCTAAAACTGGAATTTCTTCATTATTTTTTCTGTGCCTAGAAAATCAAAGAAGATTATATTCATCTTTTCTTCAAACTCTCTTACATGGTGTTTTGTTACTTTTATATTTTCTTATAATGAGTGAGTTATCTTAAATGACTATCTTATCTTGCCCAGTCCTTTGTCCACATATTTCCATCTACAGAATTACAGCACTAGAATTTGGCCCAATGATGGCCCAACTATGTTGGTTAAATTACCAACTCCTAAGAGTTCCCACCAACTTGAGCAATTTCATTTTTGTTCATAAGGACATGAAAGGATTGCTGTGAACGTTGTCTGCTTTCCTAACAGAATTACACTTTGACTTCTGATAATCGAATCTAAACTTTAGGGTGGGCCTTCCCTCTGGAATATGTTAATTAAGACCCCAAGGATCTTAGCGTATTTTGCTTATCTAACATATCGAATATGTCATTCTCTTTCTCCTGGAACAGATTCTCTTACGGAAACAATAATTTTTTTCTTTTGTCTCAACAAAGTTGCATTAAGCCTAGGCATGGCACTTCCTAAAACCATAGTAAACGTCATTGTGCAAATTTTAGTTACTTCAAAAGGGCAGAATCGTCAGAAGACTCATAGCTGTTGGCTTCGTTTGTCACATGAGAATGGAATTGAACAACTGCACCAAAGATTTTCTGTACTTGGTTCTAAGAGCTTTTCATGAAAACATAAATGTGTTCCATCATTTTATTTTATTTACTGTTTCCATATGTCTTCATCACAATTCCTCCATTTTGTCACCGTGCATTCTGGGAAGGATAGTTCATTTTTGGATTATCAGTAACCACACATGGCAAGGATTTCATTGTTAATCAATTGAGTTGTAAGTGAATTCTACTATTAGCAATATCTAGAGTATCTCACTCTTCTCTGAATTTTCCCAAAGCATACCCCTAGTGTGTGTTATGGGCTGAACTGTGTTCTCCCCAAAGTTTTATATTGAAATATCAACCCCCTTACCTTGGAATGTGATTGTATTTGGAGATGTGGTCCTCGCAGAGGTAATTAAGTTTGAATGAGGTCATGAGGGTGGGCTGTAACCCAATATGACTGGTATCCTTATAAGAAGAGGAGAATAGAGCCGGGCACAGTGGCTCATGCCTGTACTCCCAGCACGTTGGAAGGCTGAGGCGGGCGGATCACCTGAGGTCAGGAGTTCCAGACCAGCCTGGCCAACATGGTGAAAACCCATCTCTACTAAAAATACAAAAATTAACTGGGCATGGTGGCTCATGCCTGTAATCCCAGCTACTTGGGGGGCTGAGGCAGGAGAATCGCTTGAACCTGGGAGGTGAAGGTTGCAGTGAGCTGAGATCGCGCCATCGCACTCCAGCCTGGGGGACAAGAGCGAGACTTCGTCTAAAAAAAAGGAGAATAGGACACAGGCACAAAGGAAAACTAAGTAAAAACAAAGGAGGAAACACATTATAAGCAAAGGAGAGAGAGATCTTAGAAGAAATCAATCCTGTGAACCCAAAATATCTGAGACAGGTCTCAACCAATTTAGAAAGTTTATTTTGCCAAGGTTAAGGACACGCATGTGACACAACCTCAGGAGGTCCTGATAATGTGCCAAGGTGGTCAGGGTACAGCTTGCTTTTACACATTTTAGAGAGACATGAGACATCAATCAATATGTGTAAGATGTACATTGGTTTGGTCCCATAAGGTGCGACAACTCGAAGGTCATAGGCAGATAAGAGATAAAAGGTTGTATTCTTTTGAGTTCTTGGTCGGCCTTCCACTGAATACACAATTTAGTCTGGCTCAGTGATTCTGCATTTCCACACAAACGATAGGGTAGAGGAAGCCATCAGATAGATGTGTATTTGTTTCAGGTAAGCAGAGGGATGACTTCATATCCTGCACCTGTGGAGACAAGCTATCCTAATACAGTTCTGCTGAATTTCACCCTGGCAAGGGCGTTTACATTGCCAGGGTGAAATTCAGCAGAACTGCATTAGGGCAAAGATCTTGAGCCCCACGAGGAATTTCCTTATGGGAAAATTGTTAGGGAAGTATGGAGCTCTTTTATCTTTTTAGCTATCTTCTCTAGGAATAAAATGGGAGGCAGGTTTGCCTGACATAGTTCCCAGCTTGACTTTTCCCTTGGCTTGGTGATTTTGGGGGTCCTAAGATTTATTTTCCTTTCACAACACCTTGATCTTGGACTTCTAGCTTCCAGAATTGTGAGAAAATAAATTTCTATTGTCTGAGCCCCCCGGTCTGTGGTACTTTATTATGCAACCATCGCTAGCTAATACAGTATGCCAATCCAGGTGACAGTTATTTATGCAGTATTTTAGCTTATAGAGGTCAACCTTATGAGATCCTTGGAATTCAAGTCCATGTCCTAAACATGTCCTCTGCAACATACTCTTTTGCACATAACAGATGTTTAACAAGTATAAACTGAACAAATTAATTTTAAAATACAGAAATAGTACATGATTTGTCTACAAGAATATTTTAAAGCAAGTTTTGAAATACATTTTTTAAAAAATACGTTTAATTTTTAAACACAATATTAAGGAAAAGGACTTGTAAGTATTATGATGTTCTGCTATGAATAATACCTAACATGGTATTATGATCTTGAAAGAGCTTTTATATATATGGTAATTGGATTAGTTCCCTATCACTGCTATAACAATTTACCATAAATAGAGCAACTTGAAACAACACAAATTAATCTCTCCCAGTTGTGGAGGTCAGAAGTCTAAAATCCAGGTCTTGCCAGGACTGCTGCCTCCCAGAGGCTCAGGAAAGAATCTGTTTCCTTCACTTTTCCAGTTGGTAGAAGCTGCCTGCATTCCGTAGCTCCTGGCCCCTTTCCCCATCTTCAAAGGGCATCCCTCCAACCTCTGATTTTGTCACCACGTCTTCTTTTTTTGACTTTGATCCTCCTGCCTTCCACTTATAAAGAACCTTGTGATGACGTTAAGCCCATCTGGATAATCTCCTCATCTATAAATCCTTAACTTAATCATATCTGCTAATCCCTTTTACCATAAAAAGTAATATACTCACAGATCTCAGTGATTAGAACCGTGGACATCTTTGGAGGACCATCCATCAGCCTACCACATATTTGGGCAAGCTCTGGGCTAGTCACGCTGTAATAGAAGCAAGTGAAGAGGCTAAAGGAGCCCTGGAGACTGCCCAGAAAAGGAAGTAGAGAAGAGAACCTGCTCCAAGGTGAGTATGAGTAAAAGCAGATAGGCAGGCGAGGGTCAGTGTTTAAAAGGCATATCAACCTCAGGAGTGGTCCCAGAAAATGAAAGTAAAACTTGTTCCCAGTTCCTGTCAAGCCCACCACCAGGGTAAATTAACTTTTAATTTATTTAGTAGGATGGAGAAATGGAAAGTATATGCCTGCTAAATTTGAAAATTAATTCCATTCAAACGATGAATTCTGGAAATCATTCCAGGTCCATGTCCTAAAAAGTACTTAACCCTTACAGAGATATCATATTAAAACATAATTTAATGGCCAACAGGTATATGAAAAATACTCAACATCACTAATTACCAGTGAAATGCAAATCAAAACCACAGTGAGATATCATTAAATATTAGTAAATTAGTATAGTTATTATGGAAAATAGTATGGAGATTTCTCAAAAAAAGCAAAAAAACAGAACTATTATATAATCCAGCAACCCCACCATTGGATATTTATCCAAAGGAAAAGAAATCAGTATACCAAAGGGATACCTCCACTCGCATGTTTATCACAGCTCTATTTACAATAGCAAAGATATGGAATCAGCCTAAGTATCCAACAGTGGACAAATGGATATAGGAAATATGGTATATATACACAATGGAATATTATTCAGCCATGAAAAGAATGAAATCATGTCACTTGCAGCAACATGGGTGGAACTGGAGGTCATTATATTAAGTGAAATGAGCCAGGCACAGAAAGACACATATCGCATGTTCTCACACACATGTGGGAGCTAAAAAAGTTGATCACATAGAGATAGAGAGTAGAATGATGGTTACCAGAGGCTGGGAAGAATGTGTCTGTGGTGGGAAGAGGGTAACAAAGACAGGGTTGTTAATGGGTACAAACATACGACTAGATAGAATAAGTTCTAATGTTCAACAGCACAGTAGTGTGACTATATAGTTAATAACGTATTGTATATTTCAAAATAACTAGAAGAGAGCACTTAAAATGTTCCTAGCACTTGGATATGATAAACATTGGAGGTAACAAGCACCCCCAAAACCCTAACTTGATCATTACACAGTCTATGCATATAACAAAATATCACATCTACCCCATAAATATGTATAATGTGCATTAATTTTAAAATGTAAAAAAAAAAAAAAAGACTGAGCATGATGGCTCACATCTGCAATCTCAGCACTTTGGGAGGCCAAGATGGGAGGTTTACGAGAGCCCAGGAGTTCAAGAGCAGCTTGGGCAACATATTGAGACACCCTATCTCTACGAAATCTTTATTTTAATTTAAAATAATTTGATATGTAATAGCTTAATCACTTTAATAGCACTGCTGAGAAAGTGACACCATTAAATTTCAGATATATTTAATATAATATTGGGTATATTATATATATTACATATATTAATGCGATAATGATTATATCTCAGTAGGAAGTACAGACCATAAAGTTTAATAACTTATTCTGAGATTATGATCAACTGGGTATCCTGGGTAGGAATTTTACAGAAATATAAAGTAAACACAAGCAAAAAACCAAAACAATTTTGGCTTGGAAAATAAATGGCGAATTTGGTTGTTTTGTTTTGTTTTGATATTTTGCCAGAATTTTTCAGATGTATTATCTACTTTGCTTAATTAGTCCAACCTTATAGCTGCATGAAGTGAACATACTTTATGACTCTCTTTCATCTTTCTACCAGTATCTATTGTTAAAGCAAACTAAATATAGCCTGAGAAGGACTCCATACTTCTATGTTTGAGTCCTTGTAGATGAACTGTAATGTAGCTTAATAGTCAGACAAGATTGAAAACCTAATTTAGAAGTATGCACTTGTAATAATAACAGTGGCCAATCCCAGCAGCCATACTTCAACCACTCATAGGCTGCTAAGTGTTCAAACTGTGTTCAAATAAGGCAAATGCCAATCTGTAACCAATCCAGTCATTGCTGTACCTCATTGCTAATTTTTGTACGTCATTACCCTCTTTTTGTTCTATAAATCTTCTTCCACCACGTGGCTGCACTGGAGTTTGTGAATCTGCTGCAATTCTGGGGGCTGCCTGATTCATGAATCGCTCATTGTTCAAGCAAACTCCTTTAAATTTAATTTGGCTAAATTTTTTCTTTTGTCACTATTTACCAACTAACTATAGAGTTTTAAGATTTTTCCTAAATATAAAACTAAATTATTTTTATGACTTACTGAAAGTTAAAACTACTAAAATTATGCAAAGTTTCACACACACACGAACGTCTGTCATGCCATGAAAATATTCAAAACATACAAAAGCATCTGAATAATTTTGAAACCTCTGAAACGTAACATGTTACAGGGACCTAGGTAAAACTTCCCCTTAGCTTTCCAAAGGTTCACTTAAAGTCAACTGACAAAAGGCAGATTAATAGGAGGAAGGCATACAAATTTATTTGATCATAGTTTTATATATGACACAGGAGCCTTCAGGATGAAGAACCAAAGATATAGAGGAAACTGTTCATGTTCATGCTTAAGTTCAGCAACGTATAGACAGCCTTGTAGAAATATGACTGGACAAAAATGGCGTGGTCTAATACAAACAGACTGAGCGGGGAAGCCCAGCAAGGCCTGTCTGTCTGGATTCTTCTTGGCCTCTACGCAGCATTCCTTCCTTCTGGGTGTAGGACAGGATCCTCTAGAATGGGGGCTCTTACAATCTACAATCAAACAAAGTAGGTCAGATAAGTTCTTTATGACCAGTTTTTACACAGAAAGGTGGAGCTAAAATTAAAGTAATATGTTTAGGTTTTTATGACTGACTTTGGGAAAAAGGGTTCTGGTTTCCACGACACACCTCGGAGGAGGGATTCTAGTTTCTATGACTAGTCTCAAAGGAGAATGAGGGGGCTAGAGACAGGAGGACCAGAGAAAGTCAGAGAAAAACTTTTGCTTCCAAGCTGCTCTGAGACCTTCATTTCAGTGTATTATATTCTGACCCCTAACAATGTAAATCACACATCACCAGGACTGTTTTTAGTCGCTATTGTTCATATGTCTGAGCAAATAGATGCATTCAGTATTCTCTGTCTCTGGGTAGAGTAGCAAATAGGAGTTAGTCTAACAGTTTAAACTTTTTATTAGCTGTGTAACTGTAGGCAAATCACATAACTTCTCTGAGCCTCAGTTTCCTTCTCTGAAAAATGAAGGAACTAAATTAGAGGATTGCATAAGTTGCTTCCTACTCTCAGATTCTATGATTTGTAGGTCTGTGGGTCCACTTTACCCACACAGTAAAACCCCACTATGTTGAATTTCAGATGAGTTTTATAATTTTTAGTCAAATAAAATGTTAGGAAGTCACATATTATTAGAATTAAGAACCTAGAAATAAAACAACTGAGAGAGAGAAATTAAGTGAAGAAAAGCCCTGGTGCATGTAAAGTTCTTTCACTTTTTTTTATTTCAATAGGTTTTTGGGGAACAGGTGGTGTTTGGTTACATGAATGAGTTATTTAGTGGCGATTTCTGTGATTTGGGTGCACCCGTCACCCAAGCAGTGTACACTATACCCAATGTACAGTGTAGTCTTTTATCCCTCACCACCTCCCACCCTTTCCCCCAAGTCCTCAAAGTCCATTGTATCATTCTTATGCTTTTGCATCCTCATAGCTTAGCTCCAATTTATAAGTGAGAACATACGATGCTTGGTTTTCCACTCCTGAGTTACTTCACTTAGAATAATAATCTCCAGTCCCATCCAGGTTGCTGCAAATGCTATGATTTCATTCCTCCTTATAGTTGAGCAGCATTCCATAGTATATATATATATAACAATTTCTTTATCCACTCATTGATTGATGGGCATTTGGGCTGGTTCCGTACTTTTGCAATTGAGAATTGTGCTGCTATAAACATAGGTGTGCAAGTATCTTTTTCGTATAATGACTTATTTTCCTCTGGGTGGATACCCAGTAGTGGGATTGCCGAATCAAATACTTTTTTTAAAAAAGGGAACATCCATACATCAATGTAATAAAAGCCATCTATGACAAACACACAGCCAACATCATACAAAATGGAGAAAAGTTGAAAGTATTCCCCTGATAACTGGAACAAGACAGGAATACCCACTCTCGTTATTTCTATTCAACATAGTACTGGAAGTCCTAACCAGAGCAATCAGACAGGAGAAAGAAATAAAGGCATCCAAATCAGTAAAGAGGAAGTCAAATTGTCACTGTTTGCTGGTTTGCTGATGATATGATTATACACCTAGAAAACCCTAAAGACTCCTCCAAAAAGCTCCTAGAACTGATAAATGAATTCAGCAAAGTTTCAGGATACAAAATTAATGTACATAAATCAGTAGCTCTGCTATACTTCAGCAGCAACCAAGCTGAGAATCAAATCAAGAACTCAGCCCCTTTAACAATAGTTTCAAAAATAAAATAAAATACTTAGAAATATACCTAACCAAGGAGGTGAAAGACCTTTCTACAATGAAAACTACAAAACACTGCTGAAAGAAATCATAGATGACACAAAGGAATGGAAACACATCTCATGCTCATAAATGAGTAGAATCAATAGTGTGAAGATGACCATACTGCCAAAAGCAATCTACAAATGTAATGCAATTCCCATCAAAATACCACCATCATTTGTCACAGAACTAAAAAAAAAAAAATCCTAAAATTAATATGGAACCAAAAAAGGAGCCTGCATAGCCAAAGCAAGGCTAAGCAAAAAGAACAAATCTGGAGGCATCACATTACCTGATTTCAAACTATACTATAAGGCCACAGTCACCAAAACAGCATGGTACTGGTATAAAAATAGGCACATAGACCTATGGAACAGAATAGAGAGCCCAGAAAGAAACCCAAATGCTTACAGCCAATTGACAAAGCAAACAAAAACATAAGACACCCTATTCAACAAATGGTGCTGGGATAATTGGAAGCCACATGTAGGAAAATGAAACTAGATCCTCACCTCTCACCTTACACAAAAATCAACTCAAGATGGATAAAGGACTTAAATCTAAGACCTGAAACTATAAAAATTCTAGAAGATAACATCAGAAAACCCTTCTAGGCATTGGCTTAGGCAAGGGTTTCATGACCAAGAACCCAAAAGCAAATGCAATAAAAACAGAGATAAATAGGTGGGACTTAATTAAACTAAAGAGTTTTGCACAGCAAAAGGAACAGTAAGCAAACAGACAGTCCACAGGGTGGAAGAAAATCTTCACAATCTATACATCCAACAAAGGACGAATATCCAGAATCTACAATGAACACAAACAAATGAGCAAGAAAAAAAAATCCCATCAAAAAGTGGGTTAAGAGTATGAATAGACAATTCTCAAAAGAAGATACACAAATGGCCAACAAACATATGAAAAGATGCTCAACAGCACTAATGATCAGGGAAATGCGGATCAAAATCACTATACGAGACCACCTTACCCCTGCAAGAATGGCCACAGTCAAAAAACCAAAAAATAATAGATGTTGGTGGTGATGTGGTGAATAGGGAACACTTCTACACACTGCTGTTGGGAATGTAAACTAGTACAACCACTATGGAAAACAGTGTGTAGACTCCTCAAAGAACTAACAGTAGAACTACCATTTGATCCAGCAATCCCACACCTGGCTATCTATGCGAGGAAAAGAAGTCTTTATATGAAAAAGATACTTGCACATGCATGCTTATAGCAGCATAATTTGCAATTGAAAAAACGTGGAACCAACCCAAATGTTCACCAATCAACAAGTGGAAAAAGAAACGGTGGTATATCTATAGAATGGAATACCACTCTGCCATAAAAATTAATGAATTAATGGCATTTATAGCAACCTGGCTGGGATTGAAGACTACTATTCTAAGTGAAGTAACTCAGGAATGGAAAACCAAACATCGAATGCTCTCACTTATAAACGTGAGCTAAGCGATGAGGATGCAAACACATAAGAATGACAAAATGGACTTTGGGGACACAGAGGGAAAGGATGGGAGGGGGTGAGGAATAAAGACTACAAATTGTGTTCAGTGTATACTGCTTGGGGATGGGTGCACCAAAATCTCACAAATCACAACTAAAGAATTTACTCATGTAACCAAATACCACCTGTTCCCCAAAAACTTATGGAAATAAAAAATTTAAAAACAGTAGTATTCATAATAATTTTACCCTTAAAAATAAAATAAATGAAAAAGAAACATCAATTTCCTTCTCTCGACCTATTCTTCCACAAGCTCCTAGATGCTGCCTGGGTGATCCTGTTATGGAGGTTGCAAATTCAAGTGTATTTTCCAGAAGGAGTTGTTGACATATATGAAGCAAGAAAACAAACAAACAAAACAGAAGCTAATTGTTGTCCTTGGCAAAAGAATTATAGAACTACATACAGGTGTGATCTCAGAGCTGCAATGCAAACAGCACAGAAACAAGCTATTTGACAATGTCTAGCAAAGACCAAGAGGAGAATTTCTATAAGAAGACTCAGAGTATAGAGCCAGGAGAAGGCTGTGAGCCAAGAAGAAAACCATTACAAAGAAGAGTTTGCTGTAACAAAGTTATTTCTCCACAGAGAAATAACTAATGGCCCACAGCAGGGGCAGAGAAGTAACTTTATTATAGCAAACTCTTCTTTTTTAATGGTTCTCTTATACTTGCACATTTAACCACGAATGTCCCCTTACCTGACTGAGGCTTACCTGGCCTGTCCACCTGCAGTAGTCACCCCCACCACCCACTGGCTCTGCGTGGAAAAGGCCAACGCATTTTTGTAGAGAAGAACAGATGGGTGCATATGGCCGTAGGCAGTTCTATCTTCCCAGAAGAACCAGCTTGTTCTGGCAGAAGGGTTTGGAAAATGAACTGAAGGAACCACTCTGTTCAGACAAAGCAAAAACGTCACCATTTCTCCTTTTGTGTGCATAATTGGAAGCTACATGTATTAATCCTGTTGATTAAAAAAAGCTGGTAAACAGAGTATGTTGTTTTCTGGGATCAGCTGAGACTAATTTCATTCGATCTCATACTTAGTAAACTGGGTTGTAGGGGATTGAGGTGGGAGAAGGTAATCTTGTTTCACTAAAGAATCTTTTAAGTGAAGCAAATTTGGTCAGAGATGCTATTAAAACCCTTTCAAAAACAAAATATCCCCTGCCCACTAGCCCGGTTTGACCCATGAGAAAGACAGTGGTTTAGAGACAAAACAAAAGCAAAATGTATGCAATTACGTATTATTTTTATCAAATCTAAGCTGCTTACACCACCATGGTTTGCTTTTTTCCTCTCCATATCAGGTACATATTGTGGGAAATCTGGGTGGTTTCCCAAAAGGCATAGTAGGAAGTATGCAGTTGTTCAGGAGAAATCACATTCTCTAGTGATCTCCAAATAAGAAAGTGTCCTTCCTGACTCCTTTATTTATTTGCTTTTCCAGTTCATTACTCAGCACTTCATCACTGACCTCAGGGATGAGGTTGGCTTGTTTGTGAATGGGCAGATGTCCCTCATTGGACCTGGTATGCCTGTTACAAGAAAGGCTAGAGAATATGAGACCAAAAGAACATAGGGGATCAATCTTGAGTGCAGCTCTTCAGAATCTGCTTAAGGCAAGCTAATGGACAGGCAGAAGTCCAAGTTGCCCAAACACTTTGAGTTCTGCTGTACGGTGGGTCTAGGAGGGCAGCTGATGTCATAACACCCAAATGTGAAGCAGAAAGCAAGTGTATATAATGTGGGGCATAGTTCTTTCACGGTCTGGCTTGCCTCAATGGTAAAGCTGTAGTACATATACCTATGAATATTAGATATTCATATATGTTAATATTATTGCTTTTAGGCCAGGTTTTAAACATTAAATAGTCAAATATATTCATTTTGTTTTTCTAAATGGAGTTTTTGAAAATGATTGAGTAGTAGGATCTTCAGGGTTAAAGTTTTGGGTAAGAAACCTGGTGTGGCTAGTCTATGGGTCTAACTAGTGGCAGATCAATAGGTTTTCAAATCCACTGAAACTAATGATTATTTTCTAAGAGTGCTGAAGAGCTAAACTAGGACTCCTGGTTACCAGGCATCTGCATGAAGGGAGCAATAAAGCATTGTCATTGTGAGGTCAGGTCTCAAGCTACCAGCTAAGCATCACAATCTTGGCATAGCATATGACTTAAACAGAAAAGACAGAGTCCTAATAATACTGTATTTTTATTTTTCTCTAAAGTAGATTAAACAATATTACACTTTTATTTTCTCTAAAGTAGATTAAAATGTCTCTGTTACATTATTTCATTCCGATTGTGTGTGTGTGTGTGTGTGTGTGTGTGTGTGCATGAGAGAGAGAGAAATGGAGCAAATTGAGCCCAGCAAAAATAAGTGTCTTGTTCAGCAAGGTAACAGATTGAATTAAATATACTGGAGCTTCTTCATTCTAAAATTTCTCTACAAGATGCCTAAGCAACTAGACAAATCAGTTAAAATCCGTGATTGATATCAAAGAGGGCAAACCACAAACAGATTGAATTTTCACTTTCCACCAGACACATGCTTCTGCTTAAAAAAGCTACCAGTAAATCTTATCAATTATCTCATGTGAAAAATGGTACTCATGTTGCAATTTCAAAATTTCTTCTAAAGATAAGCCATTCAGCAACAAGATCTGCAAAATATCTGATGTTAAAAGATGGGAAAAATTATATTTTCTTCCATCTGACACAAACAGAAATCACTCAAACTCAAAAAAAGACAGGTCTGTGATGTAATCAGATTATTTTAATTGTGTAAGCCAAATGTTTTTCTGTTGCATTATAGAAGCAAAACAGCAGGACTGTCGCTTTTACATGCTCATAGGTCAATATCAGCTCCTTAGTGATGCTGATGTGAACATGTAATAACTTCAAAATCAGAAAAATTGTTCAATCTTCTACTGGAGAAGAAAAAGGAATCACATTTTGAACATATCTTCTCTACAATACCAGGTCAGCCCTCAGATATATTTTGAATTTTATTTAAAATTGTTTTCCACAAAAGCTTTATATGGAGCATTCTACATATGATAGATTCATACAATTTTAAAAAGTCAAGGTAATAGCCTGCTAATGAGCTTTAAAGCTTCAAACAGACAAAGGTATTTCCTATTCAATGCAGGAAAACTTTGGTTGACATTGTACTTGCTCTCATGAAATGTTGTAACAGATATTCCACTGAATTCATTTTGTCAACATACAATTTACCTCTACTTTGGTAAACATGAGCTTTCTCAGTTGTGCTGCCAGACCAAAAGGTCCAATTTTCAAAAAGATTTCACAGTATTTAAGCAGATGTTTAAACAATTGTCTCTGTGTAAACAAGTAAAAAGTGAGCAGGCCCTAGAGAGAGGGATCCCACATGAAATTAACATCCTTTGTGTGACACTGCCTACCTTATGCTGAGCTGTCAGTTATGCACGTTAGCTGGTGTGCCCAGGGGCCTGGAAGGAGCTCAAGGGTGAGACATGGCGTGGCCACAAACAAAAATTTTCCCATTAACTGTTTACAGCAGTGATGAAGCTGGCTTCAGAGCAGACTCTATGTGGTTTGTCTCATGTTTATGAGCAAATCTTAGTAAACAGGAACCAAAAGGTTTGAGCATGGGTTGTGCAGACTATATACTACTGTCAGGCTTCGAGTGGAATGCAGGAAGGAACTCTGGGTTCCCATGGAGTCAGTCAGAGAGATGCTTGCTTATCCCTGAGAAGGCTGATGCAATGGTTCTATAAGCTTCAAGTCACCACGCACCTAGGAACAGCCCAAAGGGACCCTTGGAAAAGATGATGTTGCTTTTACCTGGTCTCATGTGACAACATGTAAGTGGGAAATCAGAACTGAAATTGTTTCCTACACAGGAACTAGCCAACATAGGTTGTGTTATCTGCTTCAGGTATGCTCTGTGTGAATCCATGCCCACGTCCCAGGCCCCAAGAGTCTGTGTGGAACTGAGTGATGGGCTGATGGTACCTCTTACATGAGGCCTTTTGGGAGATACTGAGAAAGCACTGGACTAGGAATTGAGGCTCCAAGCTCAGATTAGTCATCATCTGTGTGTCAGAGCTGGTGTCTCCTCTTAAGTTTCACTTTCCAGAGTCTCACCTCAGTCCCCTCTTCACAATCCCTTCGTCTCTGCCCTGGGTCCGCCCCTCATGGCCCTCCCCAGGGTCTTTTAAAGTCTCCTAAATAGTTTTGCTGTCTCCAGTCACTCATCTTTTTAATTCATCCTTCAAGAATTATCTTTTCAAGGTTACATTTGTTTTCTGAATATAAAAGAAATGTGTGTCTATAATGAAAATAATGATGCTGAATATACAAAAGCAAAAAAGCCGAAATCACTCATACTCTCACTTGTTTTTTTGTATATGAAATGAAAAGGAAACTCCTCCTTTCCTTCTCTCCTGACATTTCAACCCCATTCCTGTAGTCACCATCAAGAGATTGTTTTATATTCTCCCAGACTTTATTCTGTTTATAGGAACACATATTTTTGTTGTTATTCTTTTGCAAAATGAAAATAGAATCAGGCTATGAATATGGTTTTGCAATGTGCTTTTTCTTTTACTTACAATGAATAGTTTTCCAAGTCAGTACATATGAATCTGTTCTTTCTTCTTAACTGCTACCTGAATTTCCTTTGATGAATATTCTGTAAATGATTCAAACATTTTCCCAAAGATTGAGAGTTTTTCTCCAATTTTTGACTAGTTAGCAACACTGTAATTAGCATCTTGTGACATATTTTTTATACAATTAAGCTAACATTTCTGTCGGGTAGAACTCTAGAAGTAGGATTCCTTGTGAAACTGCTGGGTCAAAGGTCATGCATATTTTTAATTTTGATAAATGATGCCAATTTACAGATATAGCTTTTAGTATGCTATACCTGTATTTACTCTCATCAATACAATATGACAGTGTCCATTTTTCCTCATCAAGTGTGAATGTTATTAATCAACTGAAATGTTGCCAGTCAGGTGGGTAATACAGTATCTTGTTACTGTTTAATTCTCCCTTTATAACTGAATCCTTTTTTTTTTTTTCTTTTCAGAGTACTGCTCTGTCACCCAGGCTACAGTGTAGTGGTACAATCTTGGCTAACTGCAACCTTCACCTCCCAGGTTCAAGCAATTCTCTTGCCTCAGTCTCCCGAGTAGCCAAGATTACAGGCGTGCACCACCACCCCCATTTTTTTTTCTTCTATTTTTAGTAGAGATGGAGTTTCACTATGTTTGCCAGGCTCAAATCAAACTTCTGACCTCAAGTGATCCACCCGCCTTGGCCTCCCAGAGTGCTGGGATTATAGGTGTAAGCCACCGCACTCAGCTGGTGAATCCTTTTTTAAGTTTACTGGACATTTATATCTGCTCTTCCATAAATTTCTTGTTTATATTCTTTGTCAATTTATGTAGCTAATTGTCTTTTTTATTCTTCTTAGTAGATTATTAGTAAAATATTCTAGATATTAATCTTTGCTTTAAATATGTTGCATATATTTTCTCCCAATCTCTCACTTATATTTTAACTTTATATTATCTTTTCAAGTAAAAGATATATTTTCAAATAAAAGATAATATAAAGTTATATTAATATTTTCTTCTATGATTTCTAGGTTTTCTATCATTCTGAGAAAGTCCTTTGCCATCCCAAATTATTAAAATATGTTTCATTCCTTTTCTTCTAGGACTTTTGTAGTTTTGGGTTTTTTTCTTTTAATGTCCAGGTCTTAAATCAATTTGGAGTGTGTGTTTGTGAAAGATGCAGCACAGAGATCTAATTAGATAGTCAATTATCTTAACATCATTTAGAATAATCCTTTTGTCTATTACTTCTTAAATTCCCCAATTATCATATACTAAATACCCTAATTTGTTAATGGATGTTTTTAATACAGATATAGTGTGTGTGTGTGTGCATATGTATATGTGTGTGTGTGAGTATATGTGTGTATTAGTTACATACATGTTTTAATATCTGGCAGGCAAGTTTTCTATACCACAGATTTCATCCTAAAGGCAGCAATTATGTCTATGATCTATAGGACATAAAATGACCAATGAGATTTTGTTCAAAAAACTGATTTACTTATTTAAAATGATGTTATTTATTTTTAAGGACATACAGAAAATATGTTTTAATTAGTTTTTTTAAAATATTGCAAAAAAGGTATTGTAAATTAATGTGTAAAATAGTGTTGCAGAAAAGTTTTCTTTTTTTAACATCTCACATTCTAGTTGAAAAAGAAATGCTTTCTGTGAAAGCAGATCATTTTCTGTCATTTCTTTAAGCTGAGAGTAAGTTATTGCTACCACATTTTACAGTTCATGTCATAACATAGCTCCAATTAGGAAATGATTTACTCTGTCCAGTGAGACAGAATAAATGGCTTGCAGTAGCAGTCCATTTTGCAATTGGCAGCACTCTAATCCAACAGGAATATAATTTTTTCACAGATGGGCCATTCCTGAGAGATCTAATGTCTGGAATCTTCTTCCCTCACAAAATCTGCATTTAAAAAATTCTTTGTTCCAACCCAGAAGAAACAGTTTTACACCAAACCTTATTCTGAATAACACCAAAAACATAGAAAAGAAACTTTTTAAAAAAAGATTCCTGAGTAACCCAGACAGAGTTAGCATGAAGGATATCACCAGCAAGGAGCATAGGTGCTAATAAACTACCACCCCACCTTCACCTTCAGCCAGGTATTCGCTCCACTGTCGCTGCAGTCACTGACATTGTGGAAGGAAAGGAAGCATGGGGACAGGGTGTCAAAGGGACACAAAAACATGACCCCACTCCAGGACCCTGCTCTACCCAACCCTCCAGTCCTCCACCATTTTCATGCAATGTAAATATCTTCACAAAGGGAATGGATGGAAATGCATACACACCACTGAATTACTAGTGTTCTTCACATTGTGAAGCTAAGTGATGAAATGTTCCCCAAATTAGCTTGACATGAAGATGTGGATTTTGTCATCCACTAGTTTGTCTTTGTAGCTGCTGAAGAATGTTCAGACACAGGTCATATGTAGCTGAATACAGTTTGAGAAAAGGCCTGCCACACGGTTCTTAATGAAAGTAATGTCAATTGAAATCAGTGGGCACCCCCCATGTCCATAAGAAGGCACAGATTAAGTGCCCCCAAGGGAATCTTCGCATCTGTCTATACACCTGAGCATCTGCTTCTTCAAATTGATGGAGACAATTAAGCCAGGCATAATTTGTGTCGTGGCCAAGAGCTAAGATCATGCCAATATTAATCAAACTACTTTCTTGTCCTTTAAAGATTATATTGCCTACCATCCTCTATGTCTATGTGTAATGTCTTAATCCCTCCATATTAGAGGGCAAGGACCATGCTTCACTCATTGTTATATGCTTTAAAGCATACAGCATACAGTTCCTTGCAAGTAGGTACTCAGCAAATCCAGTAGGCAAATTATATGAAGCATCAAATATTTTCTAGAATAGCATCGTTTAGATGGACATCTAGTCCCATATTACTATATAAAAACTCAGCACTCACTTGAAAATGCAATTTTAATTTTAAAGATAAAGGTTTAAAGATAGAGTCATTAGAAATTTTAAAGCTACTGTACAGAAAAAAATGTGTAGCTATAAATTGTAAAGCAGTTAAATCTCACATTCTTTTGGATAAATAATAATTGTTATATTACATGCCCAAAGAAGGCAATGCACACCTAACTTCCTAAACATTTATCTTGCTTGTTCCTCTACATATAAAGAATTAAATAAGTAGTTGCTAAACTAAATGTGTTCTTATGCATATTTCCTCATACAACCTTTAGGACTGAGCAGGAAACAACACTTCAAACACTGCAAAGAGAGGTGACAAACCCTGGGTCAATTACTCTGATAAGGATACTCAGGCAGCCCTTCTAAGAACCAGAGCCATGTCAATTTTGTGGTTCTGATCTGTCCTTTTGCTCTTAAGAGGGTTCTAGAGAGAATTCACATGAAAAGTGTTGACAAGGTATAGGAAGAGTATAAGGTCTAACAAAGAGTGCTGGGGTTAGAAGCGTAACATTCATCCTGAAGGTAAAACTAGAGTACAGAAAAGGAAATCATGCACAGAATGCTGTCATAAGGCTTGGGCAAACATCATGTGGGAGAAGTGGGAAGATGCTTAGGGACACTCAACGTGAACTTATTCCAGACCATCACTAGCTACAGCTGAGCCCAGTGACAGACTGTTGCCTTGGGTGGCATGAGTTTGGAGTTGGGCAGGAGAGAAGCCTGCTGCAGGGAAGAGCTTCTGCATCTGCAGCTGAGAGGGGCCAAGTGAGGTGGAAACTAACCAATTACATTCATTAATGGGCCTCTCCCACAATCTCACTCATATGCAGTGACCATCTATCAGAATAATTGAGTATTTTATGGACACAGCTCAAGTATGCTACTTTATAAAAATACTTATTTTGTCTTTTGCAGATGGTAGGATTTGTGAAGGACAAACAAGGAGAGTAGGTGGAATAGGAAAAGCATTTTAAAACATTTGTAAAACAGACTTGGGGATTTAATTGCTACCATGATACAATGTACATCAAATTTGTAAACCAGTGTATGAAATGGCCATTAGTATAACATTTTCCTTGGGGACTATGCTCTGAAACTGCCTTCCCGAGAGCTAATTTATTTAAACACATATAAACCACTTTCTGTACTTCATCCAATAAATCTTCAGAGATAAAACAAAGAAGACTCCATTCTATGCCAAATTTCTCTATATTAGGGATCCTAACTGAGTACCATAGATTGGGATCTGGAAGCAAGACCTTGGAATTGACAGTCAAAAATTAGTATCATGGTCTATAACACCCTAGGCCAAGGCCAATAACCTGAATTATGGCATCCATCAAAGTGAAGAGAGTAGTAAACAGCGTGGAAAATAGCCGGAGTGGCAAAGCCGGATTCAAAGTTCTAGATCAAAATCCCAGAACAACATAGGAAAGCCAATGTGATGTGAAGAGGGTCTTTTGGCTCTCATTCATTACAGAGGATTCTAAGTACCTCTTAAAATGGGGTTCATGGGTGAGTGAGAACTGACAGGCAAGTATAACACAACAGATTACTATCTCCTTATCACACACAGCCTAGCTTTTCAGCCCAAGAAAGCTTACATAGTGAGATGGTTCAGCTCTGTGTCCCCTCCAAATCTCATGTTGAAATGTGATTGCCAGTGTTGGAGGTAGGGACTAGTGGGAGGTGTTTGGATCATGTGGACAGATCGATCATGAATGTCTTGGCGCCCTCCTCACAGTAATGGGTGAGCTCGCACTCTTAAGTTCATGAAAGGTCTGGTTGTTAAAAAGTGTCTGGAACCTTCCTTCTCTCTCTCTTGCTCTGCTTCCTGTTCACCTTTCACAATGAGGAAAAGCTTCCTGAGTCCTGACTAGAAGCAGATGCTGGCACCATGCTTCTTGTGCAGCCTGCAGAACCATGAGCCAAATAAACCTCTTTTTTTTGTTTCAAGAATTATCAAGTCTCAGGTATTCCCTTATAGCAACATGAAACAGACTAACACATACAATTGAACCTGAAACTTACAAAAAAAAAAAAATCATTCCAAAGCATTTGAGGAATGCATATTAGAAACACTTTCTATCAGATCTCATCTCTACTTACCATTTGATATAGTTTGGATATTTGTCCCTTCCAAATCTCACGTTAAAATTTCATCCCCAGTATTGGAGATGGGACCTAGTAGGAGGTGTTTGGGTCATCGGGGTGGATCCTCCATGAATGGCTTGGTGTCATTCTCCCAGGATTGAGTGCATTCTTACCCTATTAGTTCATGGGAACACTGGTTGATTAAAAACCTGGAACCCCCTCCCCCCACTTTATTCCTTTCTAACCATGTGATGCTGACTCTCCTTTGCCTTTTGCCATGAGTGAAAGCTTCCTGAGGCCCTCACCAGCGAAGCAAATGCTGGTGCCATGTACAGTGGGTCGAACTATAAGCCAAGTATCTATTAATCTCTTTTCTTTATAAATTACTCAGCCTCAGGTATTCCTTTGTAGCAATGCAAAGTGAACTAAGACACCATTCGGGTGTTATCTACCACCACTCTACAACTTGAACCCACTAAACAGGTTCATGCATGTCTCCCAAATATGCCTTGTGCTTTCCTATCTATATACCTTTTTTTAGCTATTCCCCCATCAAATAATGTCCTCTATCACACCATTTACTCAAGTATTTCCCATCCAATAAATTGTTCAAATGTATTGAACAATTCAATAAATTGTTCAAATTCCACATCTCCCATGAAGTCTTTTTTATTCATTCTGACTTGAAATGATTTCTCACTCCTCTGAACTCTCAGGTCACTCATTTGACCTTCACATATATTATCTTGCATTATTAATTTTATTTTCCTGTTCCTATAATTAACTGTATTCCTAGCACTTTGAGAATGCAGTGATTGTATCTTATCACCTCTGGATATCTGTTTACATTAAAGTACTCAGTAAAGATTTAGTGGACTCAACTTAAGGTCAGAGGCCCTGTCTTGGAGAATCTATCTATCTCTGTATCTCCCCAGCTCTGGCAGTTGCTAAATAAAGCTAAGCAACTAAATATTGTACCCAGTACTGACTCAGATTGGTTGAAATACAAACACATGTTTTCCATTTTTTTTTTTTTTTTTTGCCAGTATATATATTCTTTTCTAAAGCAACATTATATTGCTAGAATTTGAAAATGTTCTGCCAAATGGAATTAGAACAAAACTACAAACTACAGGAAAAAGTACAAGCCACATTGTAGTCATATTATTTCTCTGTTTCTCAAATCATGCACAATCATTATAGGCAAATTTGAAAATAGAGAAACATGCAAAATATGTATTTTAAAAAAATCATTTACAACAACTACCCAAATAATGTCATTTAGCTATAACATTGATGAGAAAAGGAATCAGACGCGGGGACCACTGTTTGTGTGGAGTTTGCATGCTCTCCTCATGCCTGTGTGGGTTTCCTCCAGGTCCTCTGATTTCCTCCCACATTCCAAAGATGTGCACATTAGGTGCGTCTTAACTGTCCTCATATGAGTGAGTGTGTGTGTTTATGTGTCAGTGCACCCTGTAATGGGATGGTATCCTGTCTAGCATAGGTTCTTGCCCTGCACCCTGAGCTGCCAACACAGGCTCCAGTTACCAGCAATTCTGAACTGGAATAAGCAGGTTGAGAAATGAATGAATGGATACATATTGTTGTAAGATAAAAATCAGTCAAGTTTCTGATAACCATACAAATGCAGGACAATAAATGAGGCAGTAGGAAAGCATTCATCAAACCACCATATTTGTGATTGTTTTAGAACCTCCTGGTGGGAAGAGGTGCTCCTTACAAGTTTTGCTTTGGAAGCATTTATTCCTTAATTTAAACCATCACCACGACAATAGTCATCACTCACTCATTCACCAAAAACTGGGTAAATCATTATCGTACATTTATTGATTTTTCTTAAGTATGTACGTAGCTCACATTTATTTCAGTACTTAATAGTAGAAGTGTTTTGGGTCTTTATTTAGAAGTTTGGTGATGTTTCCAAGTAACAATTTCTGTCTTGAGAATTTAAACTGAAAAACAGCAATAAGTTCTGAAACCAAAAGGTTATGAATTGAAGAAACCATACTATGCTACAGGCATGTGCATGATGCCTACAAGCAGCAGGCATCATGCACATGCCAGTTGAAAGTGGAACAGAAAGAAGCTGGGAGTCATAGTCACAGTGTGAATGCGTCACATTAAATGGGAGTATTAGAGGGAAGGCTCCAAATTCTGATCCCCTAGAGCCTCCTTAAATCCAGAACTCCCTCTAGCTCCAGACTTCATGACGTCAGCTGTATAATGGCTTCAACTCCTGGATTCCCAGGAGATTTCTCTTACAATTTCCTACATAGCCTATCAATGAGATCTCTTTACTCAAGCAAGCTTGACTATTTTAAGAACAAAACTAAGGACTGTCCCAGACTTTTCCACATACCTATGGAAAAAATATATATATATATATTT
>NW_016805130.1:15648-29802 GCF_001698545.2 Rhinopithecus bieti | reverse complement strand
AAAAAATATATATATATATATTTAAATACTTTATATATATATATATATATTTCGAAGCATAGTACATATGCTGCTTAGAAGCCTGCTTTTGGACACAGTGATATGCTATAGACATTAAATATTAATGTGGATCTCCAATGCAAATGGCTTAATGACATTTTGTTATAGCATAATCTGTTTATCCTACACTCCTGACATTTAAATCGTTTCCAGTTCTACCTTACTATAAACTATTCTTTATTTGACACTCTTGGCATGTATTGTATTTTCCAGTTGTTTCCTCAGGATAAGAATACACTCTTCATACAATATTATTAACATATTTATCAAAATTCTATCCTTTAAGTTATAAGCTGACAAATATTAATTAAAATAAATAGGGTTTGGAAACAAAAATGTGATTGCAATTTCATTCTCTAAGCACTATTCTAAGGCATACAAACAGGGATTCATAAGGTCGAAATTCAGGGATGGGCATCAGAAATTTCATGGATCCCCTAAAATTATATGCAAACATTTATGTTCATGTACATATTGGCATCTTTCCTTAAGCAGGTCCATAGCTTTAAACAAATTCTCAAAGAGTCCATATCTATATGAGGTCAAAATATCTCTGATATGGAGGCTCAATAAACTTCATATATAGACATATAATATATATGTAAAATGATTATGTGAACCATAATTATAATAACAAAATGCATTGGATCTACTTAGCATTATGCCTGACACATATTTAACTTGAAATAAATTTTAATTAATATAATTAATAATAATCATATATACCAGATTTTCCATTGCGTTCTACAGTCTTTTAGATGACAGATGACATCTATCATTAAAAATGCATCCACAGAAATGATGGATATAAATGGATGTGAAAGATATCCACTGAAATGATTTCCATATGTCCACAGATTAAACATAACCTTGCTAATCTATGTCCGGACTCCTAGCATGCAGTTGTAGCATTTTTATTAATTGTGGACAGACAGCAATTTATTTTCTGCTTGATAAGGTAGGTGACAGTAGTATGACGAACCAAATTATGTGAATAATTCTCATTTTCCCATCTACTTTAGGATTGTCAAATAAAATTGTCAGTCTATTATTTTATCTTGAACAACTCACTGCAGCTATACTTAACTTAGTCTTTACTGGTTTTGTTATGGCCTTTTACTCTTTCTTGAGAGAGAAGATATTCTGTCAACATGAAATAATCACCTACAAAAAGTTATTTTTCATACAGTCTGAGTTTAAATCACCTGAAAAAAATTCAACGATGCACTTATATAGATCCAGGCACTATTTTTAATGATGATACTGATAGTGACTTTTCCTGAAATTGAGTTACAGCTTCTTAGGTGATGAACATATTATTTGATTACTTTCATTTGAAATCTTATTGTATATTTTTAGTGATGTGTGGCCCACAATGTCATTCTAAATTATTGTTATAGTGTAAATGTACAACCAATTCTCACTGAATTCCTTTCTTGGAGCCATTAGAACAACCTCATTTACCTAAGTCAAGGGTTCCCCACTAAGAAATGCTGTGAATGTTTGATAATTAATGTCTATATACTGATCACGGTAGGGACACATAATAATCACATTTGCTTCCCAAAATATAAAGAACTCAAGACTAACCTCAGCTTCCCCTTCTGTAAAATGGAATTAGTACCCACTTTGTAGTTTTGTTTAAGGATTAAGCAAGATACATATGTGAAATCATTTGGTTGGCCTCATATGTGGCACATAATAGGTATTCATAAGTATTTGTTGTATTTGAATCTGAATTAGCCACCATTAGGAAACCTAGCACTGTTTTTGGTTGGAAGCTTGAAGCCCATGAAACATCCCAAGAATTTGTGACAGACTTTATAGAGGTAGTTTTATATAATCCTCAAAAAATCTGGAAAAAGTATATCAAATTATCAGAAAATATCAAATGTTTTCTACTCACACTCACTCGTACTACTGAAGACAATCAATAGAAAGAGAACACCCAAAATTATCTATCTTATGTTATTTCTAACATAATCTAAGTTGGACACAGTGGATCATATTTATTTATGTTAACCAGATTGTGTTGAGGAATAAATAGGTTATAAAATATTATATCAGCCTTAAATAAGAGAAAGGATTTTTAGATGAGGTAGTAGAGCAACAAGAACATTGCTGCAGAAGGAACTTGGTTTTGAAGCATGAGGCCAACGGAGCTCCATTAACCAAACAGGAGGAGTAATTGAAAGGCAATAAATAGTCTTAACTCATCAATTCCTACTTACTTTATTAAATTATAGTATTATCTATTCTCTTTAGATTATTTATGTCTATTATATGTATATGGCAGAAATACTATATAATGGTGTACCACTGTGACTCTCTCCCAGATTCCAAGTTCAGTAATGTTTTATTGGTGGCTTGGAATCAGCTATGATGAAGCATTTACACTATAGAAATCAGCCAATGCTGCAAATCAGAGCTTTTTTTTTCTTTTCTGTTTTACAGAGAACCAGTTATTAAACATTTGTCAGCATACCACTGAGTATTAGTCTTCTATTTGCTTTCAGAAAGACATAAATTCTGACCAACTGGCTTTGGAAAGGACATAGGTCTTTTTAACCTTGTTCGGAGACAGTTCCCCATGAGTCTCTCCTGTTTCCACACCTCTCACAAAACAAGGCTCTTAACAGCATTTATACTGAACTATGTTTTCAACGATTTTTGTAAAGTTATACAAAACTTGAAAGTTATAATGTCTGTATCCAGAGCAAAAGCAGGCATGCATGTTATCTGTTATAAAAGATTCGAGTTCCCAGTCATGTGCAGTGGCTCACACCTATAATCCCAGCACTTTGGGAGGCCGAGGCAGGCAGATCACTTGAGGTCAGGAGTTCAAGTTCAACCTGGTCAACGTGGCAAAACCCCACCTCTACTAAAAGAAATAAAAGTGCAAACATTAGCCGGGCGTGATGGCAGGTACCTGTAATCCCAGCTACTTGGGAGGCTGAGGCAAGAGAATCACTTGAATCCAGGAGGCAAAGGTTGCAGTGAGCTGAGATCGCACCACTGCACTCCAGCCTGAGTTCCCTAAGCTCAGCATTCCTCTGCTATAACTCGACCCACTGCCTGTGAAGGAATCTACCTGGACCCATCTGTCACCTCTGTGGAACTTGGGGGCAAAGGGAACAAACCCAAGTCTGCTGATGCTCACACAGCTTGCTGTGCTATGAGTATTTGTGTCACCCTATGCCCCAGAATTCCAATGTTTTCTGCCAGCCTCCATCAAACTGTGGCAGGCTCACTTGTTAGCCTGCAATTAGGGTGAAATCTTAGACTCATCATAATTCTTAATAATCCTTTCCTGAGAAGAACAGTAGTCTCATAATTTGGTATAACCTACAATAAGGCAAGGAGGGGCTTAAAGGATATTGTTGCTGCTGTTGTTTCTATTTCAACATGTTAATTTTCCTGAGTGTAGTTTCTAGGAAAATCAACAACAAACAATGTAATGTAAACAACAAACAAACAACAAGTTGCTAAATCCTAAATACTTCCCTAGGCCCATTTCTACCTGCCAGAATCTTCATATGCTCTCTATTCCAGGCCTCTTCTGCCTCTCTTCCATGGTATAAGCAAAAAAGTGTATTGTCAAGAGAAGACAGGGGGAAAATGTAATAGCTTAGAATGAAAGATAATATCTTTCACTTTCAACAGTGAAAATTAAGTTTAAGCTACCAGTGAAAAGTTTAAAAATCAAAACACTGTTAGAAAATAATGAAAATAAAAAATAAACCTGTTTTGAGGAAATGATCGTTGATATCAGAGTAATCAATGAAGTCCCCAGGGAAAATAGTGCCCAAAGTTTCTAAGAAGGCATTGCTTTAATACATTTATTATTATTATTTTCATATGATACTATATCCATTTGAGAAATATTCATGTTCTAACAACACAAAATCTTATCTTTTAGAGGGTCATGATACCTCGAGGTTATGTCCTCCTTAGCCAGCCCTGAGGCTCTGTGCAGCCATCTTCCCCTTTAGTTACTCTGACAGCCTGTAGGCACTAAAGGCCACTGTGAGAGTCACCAGAATGAAGATTTGTGAAACCAACTTCTGTATTTATCACTAAAGCAATGCTTGATCCAGGTGGCACATGTTTGGAGCATTGCCATCAATGTTTATGACAATTAAATTGCATCCATTCACAAATAAGTGGGTAGTAGCATTTACAGCCTATCACCCCTTGATAGTATACTCTGACATAAAATCTCTTTAGCTGAACATTTTCACGTCAGTGACTCTGTTTTATTTCTCAAAAACAAATGAGGAAAGCATAGCAATAGAAAGGTAATCCATTATACACCAACATGAACTTAAAGGTAGACAATATATTTTTTTAATCTGGTCCTCTGTATTCTTCACCATTTATAGACCTGTAAGAGCTTTGGAATTAATTTGCACTTAGAAGTCAAAGCAAAGTTTTCATCATCTAAAATAGTTAAGCAGCAAGGAAATAATTTTGTGCAAAACAAGAGGCTTTTAAAATAAAGATGTTGATGAGTAGTTGATTTTATCATCTTTTTTTCTTTCTCATACCTCATTAAATTGGATTTAAAATATAATATTTCAAATTAACCTAATCAGAACATGTTGCCCATATTTAACCATATAATACCCACCTAGAGAATAGAATTAAGGCACATTCATAGTAACAACTCGTATTTCTTCTGACTTTGTCCCTTCAGGCACAATTTTGGGATCCCCAGATTTTCTTGAAATCGCTCTCCTTCTACCTGGGAGTCCTCAGGAGCAAATCTATTCTGCTTCCACTACCTGCAAAGAAGCAGCCACAAAAACCCTGCATCTGCAGTAGCCATGCCTCATGATGCTGAGTTGTCATGATGCTAAATGTGAGAAATCTCTGAAAGCTACATTGTGCCAAAGTACTTCCTCCTGAAAGGGGAGGATGCATCTCTTCCTTTTTGGCTTTGTACCTAGAGACCAAAGTAGAGGTGCTTAATGTCCTCATGTCTTAAATATACCTATTCTCAGTGACTATTCCTTGCAAGTCCTGTGTGGCACTGGGCCAAGGACAGCATTGAGAAGCTCACAAGGTGCTAAATCACCAGAAACACAATTTTAAAATCTTAAAAAATCGATAAACTGGTGCTGTGATCTAAATGTGTGTGTCCTCCCAAAATTCATATATTGGGATTTTAACCTCCAATGATATTAGGAGATAGGGCCTTTGAGGGGTGATTAGGTCATAATGGCAGAGCCCTCATGACTGGTATCAGGGCCCTTATGAAAGAGACCCTAGACATCTAGCTTTCCCCTTCCACCATGTAAGAAATCAGCAAGACAGCACCATCTATGAACCTGTACATAGACTCTCACCAGACATCCAATCTTCTGGTGCCTTGTTCTTGGACTTCCCAGCCTTGAGAACTGTGACAAATACAGTCATGTTGTTTATAAGCTACCCAACTTATGGTATTTTCTTATAGCAGCCCCAATGGACTAAGATAATTGGGTTTTTTAAATTTTAAAACTTTGTGTTATTAAAAAGCCACTGCCAAGAGGGAAAAAAAGGAATGCCACATACTTAGAGAAAATATAAAGAATATATTTTTTAAACTCTCAAAGCTTGACAGGAAATAAAACCCAAGCCATATAATTACTTTAAAACAGTCAGAATATTTGAACAGACATTTCAGCGAAGAAGGTGGATGAATAGCAGACAAGCATATGAAAAGATGTTCAACATCTTTAGTCATTAGGGAAATGCAAATTAAAACCACAATAAGTTACCACGACACAGCTCCTAGAATGGCTAAAACTAAAAGGACTGACCACACCAAATGTTGGCAAAGATAATGGAGCAATTGCAACTCTCCTCCACTAGTAGTAAGAATGTAAAATGGTACAATCCCTTTGGAAAACAAGTTGGCAGCTTTTGAAAAATTAAGCATAAACCACAGGATCTCACGATTCTATTTCTAAATATTTACCCTAGAGAAATGAAAATACGTGCCCACACAAAGATTTATCTAAGAATGTTCATAGCAGCTTTATTATAATAGCCCAAGCTGAAAACAACCCAAAAAAGACAAACAAAATGTAGTGTGTCCATATCATGGAGTACAATTCCATATCATGGAGTATGACTCATTCAGACACACAACATAGGTGAATGAATCCAAAATATCTATCTTGTCTGAAAGAAGCCAGACAAAAATAGTGTATACTAGCTAAATCCCTTTATCTTAAATCTGAAGACATACCAACTAATACACAGTCACAGAAAACAGATCAATGATTTCTTGGGGAGACTGGAAAGAGGGAAGAGAGGAGGAATTACAAAGCGGGATAAGGGAATTTTGAAGTGTCACAGGTATGTTCACTATTATAATTGTGGTAACGGTTTCATAGGTATATAAATAAGCTAAAACATCTCATTGCACACTTAATACATGAAGTTTGTTGTATGTCAATTACACCTCAGTAATGCTATTAAAAGCAAATGAAACACACACAAAAAAAGTTTTTCCAAACCACCAACAGCAAATATCACTTGAAATTTTAACTTTAGTTGGCACTAATATTAAGAATTGTTAACATTCATATCAACTTCCTAACTTCTAAACAATCTGCAAAACCTAAAGTAAATGGAGATTTGGAATGACATTTTTTTTTGTAGAATCTAAGAAGTGACATTTCTGAGACTATTGAGTCCTTACAGGAACATACAAATATCCATCACTAAAAACTAGAAACAAGCTTTCTCAGAGAATGCCTTGTGATGTGCTGTTTTATATCAAGTCACTAATAGTCTTATTTTGCACTTTAGTGAAAGAGTAAAATGTTAAATTACCACAGTTTTTTGTTTTGCTTTGTGTTGTTTTGTTTAAGACAGAGTCTCGCTCTGTTGCCCTGGCTGGAGTGCAGTTCCCCAATCCCAGCTCACTGCAACTTCTGCCTCCTGGGTTCAGGCAATCCTCAGACTCCTGAGTAGCTGGGACTACAGGCATGTGCCACCATGCTCCACTAATTTTTGTGTTTTTAGTAGAGACAGGATTTTGCCATGTTGGCCAAACTGGTCTTGAACTCCTGGCCTCAAGTGATCTGCCCACCTCTGTCGCCCAAAGTGCTTGGATTACAGGTGTGAGCCACCATGCCAGGTCATTACCACAGTTGTTGAAGCAGTTAAATGATAAATTGCTATTCTCTAACAGGAGAGTCTTGCACCAATTTGAGAAGGACTTGATAGGATCCTGGATGAGAAGTTCACTTTCTGAAGTTTTAGCTTAAAAGTGATGCAGGACAGGTAAACCTCAAAATTGAGGCTCAGCCCAGGAAGGTCCTTACCTCAGGAGGGTCCTTGACTTTGCCCTTGGAAAGAATTCAAGGGCAAGCCCTTGGTGTTAAACAGCAACTTTTATTGAAGAAACAGTTACAGCAGCAGAGGCACTGCTCCTTGTGGATCAAGGCTACCCTCTCGGCAGTGTGCCCAGAGTAGCAGCTCAGACACAGGTCTGCACTCACATTCATACCCACTTCTAATTGTATACAAATTAATGGGTAGTTTATGGCCCTGGTAGGTATGTCTTATGGGGTGGTGCTTCTGTCCTGGACCCCTTTAAACTAGTCCTCAATTTGTTCCACTGTTCAAGCCCCGCTTCCGGAGTTGCGTTTTGCCTCCTACTTCAATGCTATTGTATCATGAATATAATTTAGTAGACATATTGCTAAAGAAAAAGACGTAACTCTTTAATTGTAGAAATATTTGCTTAGAAATCTGTAGGGAATATGGCTTTATGCCCAGAGAGCAAAAGGTTTACTGGATGGGACTATGGTTTTGATTTGTGAACATCCTGTGAATCAGACATTCTGACATAAAAAAGATTATGCATCGTGCTTGGATGATGCAGGGAAAGAGAGAAAACCTGGCACTGTGTAGCAAATTATCTGTTCACTAAGTTGCCTTTCACTTGAATTTATTTTTGCCAAATATGAAGATTGCTGTTTCATATAATAGACTTTCTTTTGACATCTGCAGAATGTTTCCAAGTTGATTCACTTACCTTGGTGATACACTTCAAATCCTATTTCCAGGCTTTCTTCACAAATTCCAGGACCAAGATCAACTGCTTGCTGTGTTCATTTCTCAAATAAGAAAGCACCTTGCATCATTCGAATAGATGTGTCCTAGATTGTGGTCAGCAAGTTTAAATAAACAAATGCATCTTCTGATAGGTGTAGTGCCTGTATAATGAGTGTACTTAGGTAGGCAGTTCCCTATAATTAGTTTTTGACCTTTCACAATAACTCTCACTCCTATTAAAAAATCATTATAGGCTTTGCATTCAACCCTGCCTTGGAAACTTGGTTTAAATTCTAAATGCTTTGGTCATGTCAATGCAGCACAAAGCAAAATAAAGATCTTAAGAAGTTAACTTGGATACAGTAAATCTGAGTAATCTGAATGTGTGTTGTTGACCTATGAAAGCTAAATAACTATTCAGCCCTAAATTTTGTTTCTCTTACTAAGTAAAACATTTGATTCAGCTAATACAAACTAGAGATAATTATGCATTGTACTCCTGGTTGCAATGCCCAAGCCTAATTAAAAGGGCTTTGGTGAACATCTGAAGGTGTTTCAGCTCTCTGTATAGCTTAAAATTTTCCACCAAATAATGTAAGAAGTGAGTCAATAGAAAAACTGACTGTGTTTACTAATAAAAGATAACCTGTTATTTTGTAGACCAGAATTGGCTGGACAAGTAACTCGATTACTATACTAATAGAAAGCTCTTTAAGAGTTTGTCTAACTTCTCTCCTCAGTCAACATCAATCACAGATAGCATTGTGTTGCTGAACAAACTTATTTCTATCAGCAAGAGCCAAAGTTAAATTAATACAGGTTGATTTAGCTTACTGGAGTACATTTTTAGCATAAACAGATATCAACTTGGCTATGGTTTTCTTAATAGTACACTATTTCCAACTTGCTAATCCACTCAATGCACCTTATTATACAAATGTCTGTAGTATCATCATAATATTGTAATGAGGCAAATTTCATAATATTGAAGTGAATGAATGTGAATCACTGAAATATGAGCCTCCTTCGGGAATTTCTAGAACGCACATTCTAACACCAGCAAGAGAAATGAAAACAAAGCCTAGCTTTAATGATTCTGTTCTTTTTCTAGACATTCCTTCACTGACAATATATCTACCAATGCTAGTTTTTATCTATAGTCAGAATAAAGATGACATTTTCTAACAAGGAACCAACCTATGCAGGATTGTGTAGAGAATTACAAACAGTACATTTATGCCTCCTCCAGTGTTTTCTGCCTTCTCAATTACATCCTTCAATTGCATTAACATTACTTCTCTTGGGAATTTCCCATTAACTGATCAATATGTCCATTAGGATATTTTCCCTGATATCATATTGAGCTTCTGCTCTCATTTGTTATTTCTCCCCTATTAGCGCTAATTAGGTCCCCTTGGATCAAGAAGAATAATGCTGTTCCATCTTGGCATTCCCTCTCAAAAGCTGTAAACAATGATGCACAGCTTTATTTATTATGCATTGAATACATTTAAATTATCCTCAATAATTCTGGGTGGATTATAATTATGTCAACTTGCCCTTCTTCAAAAGTTCTTAAACTATGTGATCTTTTCAAAGATAAAATATTTAAAATGTATTATAATACATTAGAAAAAATGCTGAATTCCACACCAATGACTTCTAACAGTAGTTAAAATTTAACATAAAAAGAAGAAAGAGAGGCAGGAAGGAAGGCAGGAAGGCAGGAAGGAAGGAAGGAAGGAAGGAGAGAAGGAAGGAAGGGGAGAAGACAGAGAAAAAAGGGAGAAGGAAAGAAGAAAGAGAGGAAGGAAGGAACAGGGAGGTAGGTAGGGAAGGGAGGGAGGAAGAGAGGGAAAGAACAAAAGAGAGGAAGGAAAGAAGGAAGGAAGGAAGGAAGGAAGGAAGGAAGGAAGGAAAGAAGGGAGGAAGGTGGTTTACAAAAAAATTAGATGTGGAATTCCACACAAAAATACATTTATAACCATTTTCACTATGAAATTGATAAACCAAATTTTTAATTTAGAGTAAAATATTGTAAGTTTAAAATGAGTCCAGTTCTTACACTTAATGAGCCAAAAGTTGGTGACTCTATTTTCTTTTGTATTTTCCTCTCCTCTGCTAATATTCCCTTAAAATGTCTTTTGTTCAAACCATCTTAGGCATTCAAAAAATGCTGGTGAATTGACAAGTACAGTAGTGATGAATGATGGGGGAAATAAATACTTCCAAGTAGGATTAGAATGCCTTCATTCCATAAGATTTAAAGTGTAACATGGGTTGCCATATAATTTATCTATGGGAATCTATGTTTGAATTACTTATTTTGATAATCAATGACTTACAATAAGTAAATGGTATAAAAAATAAGTGAAGGGAACTGTTCTAGACTAAAAGAGACAAAAGAGATCTAACAACTAAGCATAATGTGAGAATTGTATTTGAATTCTGTTTTAAACAAACTACCTGTAAAAAGATATTTTTTAGCCAACTAGGACGATTTGATTATGGACTGAGTATTACGTGATACCAAAACATATTGTCAATTCATAAGGGGTGATGATGGTCCTGCGGTTATGTAACAAAAGTTCTATAACACTTATGGAGGCATACTGAGTTAGGAGTGAAATGATATGCTATCTGAGATTTGCTTCAAAGCATTTTAAGAGCAGTAAAGAATTGAAAGAAAGGTAGGTTATATGTGAAGTAAGTGAGTTAAAACTGATGAGTTTTGCCTGCAGTAGATGGTGCATATATGGAGATTCATTACACTATTTTCTTCTTTGTGTATATTTAAAATTTGTATGATAAAATATTTTTTAAATAATACAAAAGTAATATGTATTCAATATACAAAAGTACAAATAATACAAGGCAAGTATACGTTAAAGTACAAAATTCTCCCTCCTACCACCCACAAACCCTACCCTCAGGAGAAAATCACTATTAACAGTTCCGTGTGTATATCAATAAGGACATTTCTATCTCCATATATACCCATTACACAGTTTTTTTTACTAATATGTATTTTAATTTTTTTTTTAAGTTTTTGAGACAGGGTCTCACTCTGTCACACAGACTGGGGTGCAGTGACATGAACATGGCCCACTGCAGCCCCGACCTCCTGGGCTCAGGTAATCCTCCCACCTCAGCTTCCCAAATACCTGGGATGCAGGCATGTGCTATCGTACCCAGCTAATTTTTGTATTTTTTTGTAGAGACGACGTCTCATCATATTGCCTAGGCTGGCCTCCAACACCTGGGCTCAAGCGATCTGTCCACCTCAGCTTCCCAAAGTGCTAAGATTATGGGTGTGAACCACCATCCCTCGCCTTAACCTTAAAATAAAAGTTATATCTTGAAGATTTTTCCATGTTAGTGAATTTAACTCTACCTTATTCTTAGTAACTGATACAGAGTATTCCACTGTTTGGATATTTTACATGAATGCTTTCATTTTTACATTTCCATATAAATGAGTATTGAGTCTCTTCCCAGCTCTCAACTATTGCAGGCAGTATTACAGGGAACATTTCCATACATGCCTTTTTGTACATGTGTCTGACCATGTCTGTAGGATGAAGCTGAAGAAATAGAATTGAGAGGCAAAGTTAGTGGACAAGGGTGTGGACACTCCATTCAGGCTCCCTGGGTCCTAATTTCGGTGTAGTTACTGACAATCTGAGTGATCTTGGGCACATTGTTTAACCGTCTCAACATCCGTTTTTTCTTCTGAAAGTGAGATTAGTAACAATCACATTTACTTTGTGATGTTATGAGAATAAATGATATATATAAAGAGTTCAGAACAGCTCATGATGCACACGGTGAGTGCTCAGTAAATGTCAGTGATGGTTATTGTTAATATAGCTTGGGTAAATTTATATTCCCACCAATAAGAAAATTGATCCTTTTAACCTAATCTGATGGAGGAAAATCATCTCCTTGCTTCAAGTTCAATTTTCTTACCATTTATTAAGGTTGAACATTTGTCTATGGATTTCCTGGCCACCTGCATATTATTACTGTGGAATATTAATTAGTGCCCTTTGCCCATTTTCCCACTGAAATATAAACTTAGTGATGGCAGATTCCAGAGAGGTAGACAGCCACTTACAAGTCCTGATCGGACCTAAATTTCTAGATACAGAATCTGCATACTTTAGTTTTAATCTATCCTAAGGAAATTCCAGAGGACATCTATCTACAGATATGGATCAGACCAGCACTCTCACCAAGAAGGTGGGTAAAATTCTATTTCAAAACATCAGTTATTTGAACCCACTAGGAGGCAACTCAGGTAGTAAATACCTAAACGGCCAAGATCACAGGGAGAAGAAAAGTACATAAATGTAAATTCAACATTCTCCTCCACGTTGCCCCTTGATAAATTTGCCAATTCTTAAGCACCACAGGGCCTAGTGGCCAAGCAGAGCTTTCAAATTTCAAGCTCAGAACTTCCAGCAAGTTCACAAGGATGCGAAAATAAAAACTGACATTGAAAAACCATCAAGATAAATGACTTGGCTTAAAGTTAGACCCCAGAAAGGCTATGTCCAAGGATTAAGAACAAACCAAAATATGCCAGACCTTACCTGGACATAAATTCCATCACACGTCATCTTAATCATTGGGTAAATCAAGGTGATCTACCCTTACACTAACTGCCTACTAACGGAAAAGAAAATCCTCTCTGGAAGGAATATAAAATCATCCAAATGTCAACAATTTTATATACCTAATATCCAGCATTCAATCAAAAATTACTAACCATGCCAGGGGACAGGACGAAATTACTGAAAACCAAAAAACAATACAACAACAACAAAAGGAAGACAATGGAAATGGATTCACAGCCAGGTTCAGTGACCATGCTTGTTGTCCCAGCTACTCAGGAGACTGAAGTGGGAGGATCGCTTAGTCCAGGAATTCTAGGCTGCGGTGAGCTATGATCATACCACTTCACTCCAGCCTGAGTGATAGAAGAAGTCCCCAAATCTTAAAAAAGAAAAAAATAGCAGGAAAGAAGGAAGAAGGAAGGAAGGAAGGAAGGAAGGAAGGAAGGAAGGAAGGAAGGAAGGAAGGAAGTAAAGAGAGAGACAGAAAAGAAAAAAGAAAAGAAAAGAGAAAAGAAAAGGATTCACAGACAATCACATAATGTACATAATGGAGTTATCATTTATGGCCAAGAAACACGAAATATTTCCTCCAAATAGCAATCATAATGACAGCTGACTTCTCACCATCAATTATGAAAGAAAATAACTTTCAAGCTATATTTCTATGCCCAGAAAAAGTAATCATCAAAAGTAAAGGAGAAGTTTTGCAAGAAGAAAACATTCTGGGGATTGGTTGCACAACAACGTAACTATATTTAGCACTTCTGAATTACACACTTAAAAATGGTTACAACGGTAAATTTTATGTTGTGTATTTTACCACAATTTTTTTTAAAGTGAAAGAAAGAGGAAAAAAATAAAGTAAAGAAAAAAGTGGCTTTTGTGGTATGAAAATTGTAAAGTTTTTTTAAAAAAGTAAAGAAGAAACAAAAGATTTTAAACAAAACTAAGAGAATTTATCATTAGCAAACCGGCATTAAAAGATACAGTTATTCAGAGGAAAAGAAAATAATCCCAGGTAGAAACAAAGAAACACAAGACAGAGTGAAAAGCAGCGTAAAGGATAACTCTAGGCCGGGCGCGGTGGCTCAAGCCTGTAATCACAGCACTTTGGGAGGCCAAGACGGGCGGATCACGAGGTCAGGAGATCGAGACCAAACCCCGTCTCTACTAAAAAAATAAAAAAAAATTAGCCGGGCGAGGTGGCGGGCGCCTGTAGTCCCAGCTGCTCGGGAGGCTGAGGCAGGAGAATCGCGTAAACCCGGGAGGCGGAGCTTGCAGTGAGCTGAGATCCGGCCACTGCACTCCAGCCTGGGTGACAGAGCGAGACTCCGTCTCAAAAAAAAAAAAAAAAAAAAAAAGGAAAAATAAAAAAATTTTAAAATAAAGAAAACAATAGATTTTTTAAAGGAAAAGGCCT
>NW_016805130.1:14304-15513 GCF_001698545.2 Rhinopithecus bieti | reverse complement strand
AAAAAAAAAAAAAAGGATAACTATAAATAATTATAAATGTAGAAAACAATAGTATTCTTAAGGGAGAAGGACTAAAATACACACACATACATAAAATATATACATATATATGTATGAAAATAAAGAAAAATGCCAAAGTATAGTATATAAAGTCAACGTGTTCTGATGTCCTGATACTGTTCAGGAAGTGGTAAAAGTATTGTTTTGTAGATTCTAATAAGTCAAGAATTCCTGTTATAATGTTGATGACAACCACTGGAAAATATTGTAAAATAATACATAAAAAACTACTAATAGAGGAAAAAATAGACATAAAAATAATTCGAAAGAGGTAAGAAAGGTAAGAAAATTTAAAAAACAAAGAACAAACAGAAAACAGGTAATAAGATGATAGATTTAAACCCAACTATATTAGCAATGTAGATGCAATTTTCCAATTGAAGAAAACCATCATGCTGGATTAAAAAATAAAACTCAGTATTGTTTATAAGAAACACACCTTAAACATAAGGACACAGAAGAATTAAAAACAAAATATTGGAAAAGCATATTCAATGCAAAAACAAGAGAAAGTTGCTATTACTATACTAATATCAGAAAAAAAGACATATTACTGAAGGTGGTGAATATTTTATAATTATAAAAGTGTCAATCCACTAAACTGATTTAATGATTATAAATTTGCACACACCTAGTAAATAATAGTAATAGCCTCAAAGTACTTAAAGCAAAAATTGACAGAATCACAACTAGATTTGAATATATCTATCTCAGTAAAGAAGAGAAGCAGAAAAAAATACACATTTTCTTAAGTGCATATTAAACATTTGCCAAAGTTGACAAAGTGGTGGGCCATAAATCAAGTCTCAACAAATTTCAAAGCATTAAAATCATTAATCTCATGAAATTTGGCTAGAAATTAATAATAAAAATAACTGGAAAAGGACTAGATGTTTGGGTAAAAGCAGCACACTTTTAAATAACCCATTGGTCAAAAAATTACTCACAATAAAATTTTGAGCTCAACTGTAACAGAAAATGTGGCATATAAAAAGTATGAGATGCAACCGAAACTGCTCTGAGTGAAATTTAGAGCCTGAAACGCTGATATTAGGGAAACAAAAAGCTACAATTCAATGATCTAAGTGTCCATCTCAGTAAGTAAACATGTGCTTTTGATTTTTAGTATGTGGGTTCTACTTCAATTTT
>NW_016805130.1:0-13469 GCF_001698545.2 Rhinopithecus bieti | reverse complement strand
TTTTTTTTTTTAAAACGGAGTTTACCTCTGTCCCCCGGGCTGGAGCGCAGGGGCCGGTTCTCAGACCCCTGAAAGCTCCGCCCCCCGGGTTTACGCCATTCTCCTGCCTCAGCCTCCCGAGTAGCTGGGACTACAGGCGCCCGCCACCTCACCCGGCTAGTTTTTTGTATTTTTTAGTAGAGACGGGGTTTCACCATGTTAGCCATTTAAAAAGTGTTTAAGAAGAAGAAACTCCACAAAGTCCAGTCTCGGATTCTATACTAATTGAAAGGATCTCACAGTCTGTTAATGTGCTTGATAAACCACAGTCAGCTCTTGCTGCTCCTTAACATGTATTGAAAATCCTGTGCACATCCTAATCTCCCAAGAGTTTTTATTTGCTTGCTTGTGTTTTCAACTTTGTATATATTCTAAAGTTAGATTTGCTGTTTCAGAACCACTCTGCAGTAGGAAAGAATAGAAAAGCACTCAGTGCTTCAGACTCACCCTTCCAGAACAGGCAGACACAAGCCTCTGGGCCAACAGAAAAAACCAGTTACTCTCCAGGCATTCATCTCACCACACCCAGATAGTAAGAAATATCTATTTAGCATATATATTCTCACACTGGCCTCAAAACAAGCTTTGCTAAGTATGAAATTATAGAGGCAATACCTGACCTCCTTTCCTAACACAGTCAAATGGAAAGTTAAAAGTCATTAGTTGCATGTTTTAGATCACCTGAGCAGCAGGCGTTTCATTACTGCAATGTACTACAATTGACCTGCTACTGTACCTTATTCATAAAACTAAATACTGTTTGAGAAAGCAATAAATTCAGTATTTTAGTTCTAGAATTTAACAACTACTGTATCTGAAAGAGAATTTTCATAATATACATGTGACTTTTCACTTGAAAAAGTATTTTGGACAAGGGTGTATTAGTGGAAGGTATTCAAATTTATTCCCCATATAAATAGAGTTAGATTATCTGTGAGCACCAATTAGGAAGGCTTAATTGAAAACATCAGATTAACATAATATCCGTATGATATATCCCAGCCACACTAAATATTCAAGACCTTTATAATTTTCTTGCTTTCTTTTATAGCACTAGTATGACACTAGTACATGTATATAGTTTGGTTCAACAAAAATGTAGGAAACCGCTTCTTCAGTGAAATGGCTAACTTCATTTCTCGTATTTTCCTGTTTATAGAAATATTATTGGAAATAATACTCTTGAGAAATCAAGAGTCCAGTGCTTCCCACTGTGTGCAAGCAACACATCACCTTAAGCATGGAGGGACAAAGAACCTTCAACCTACCCCACACCTAGGTTTCTGTGGTGGCAGGTCACCTCTACGGCCCTTATAATCAGCTTTCTTTCTCTAGTCAGGACCTGAAACTCAGAAAAAATAAATTTCTCTGCTGTAGCCATTTCTTCTTGAATGTTCCCAAGTCCCAAGTCAATGTCTCACTGCTCTCTGAGTTATTTTGAGAGGAGGACATTCCTTCTTCCTGCGAAACACACCCAGGGACTCCTTCTGGAAGTTTGCAACAGCCTTGCAAGTGGGGAGGGAGGGAGGATGACTGGAAAGAAGGAGCTTGGAGCAGATATTTAATCCCAGTCCTTGATCATTGTTGAAAGGAAGATTTATGCCCTTTCTGTAATACATGTGCAACAGGCACCACCCTTTGTTGAAAGATAATAAGCGTCTTGCAAATCTCTCCCCATTTCCTTCTATTTCTTCACTTCTCATCTCCTTTGCACATTTAAACTTTTGGAACAGATGCTGTACTCCTGTTGCTCACTCCTTTTGCTTCCACTAATCCTGATCTTGATGACTCTCTGTCTGAATTCTGCAGCTACTTTTTAAAGTGCTCTTGGAAATTACCAATACCTTTCTCTCAGTCAAAGCTAAAACTCTCTTTCAGAGCAATTATCTTTCACAAAAGTGCCACCTATTTCAATGTTCAAAATATCTGGAATTACAGAATCAAATATCTGTCAATTTGCAACTAGAGCCCTGAAATACAGATAGGAAAAAGAGCCTCAAATGCTATTCAATGCATTGAGACACTATTGAAAAACAGCTCTAAGTGACATTTTATAATTTTTTTCCATTTATTTGTCAATTTTTTGTTGAAGTGTCTCTAATACCACAGTAACTCATTCCTACTTAGAAGATACATTTCAGAAGAAAAATGTGCTCTTCTTTTCCCCCAGAGACAACTCAAATAATAACATCTTCTGTTTGGATAGCATTCTCCTGACACCTCATTTTCACATAGCTTCTGTAATTTAATCTTTCAAATAACCACATGAGGTGGGCAAGGCAAGCCTCATTACTTGCATTTTAGCACCAGAACCATCCGTCAGGTAGCTAATACAACATTCTGGCACTTTCACTATGACACACTTTGCCTCTTCAAGCATTCATAGCAACTTAAATATTCATAGCAACAATCCATCACCATAGACAATACCTAAGCAGCACTAAAAAACATGACATTTTCATTTTCTATGACATCTTCAAGCAAGAAAATGAAATGCTACATATAAATTCAACCCCCAAACTGTAGGACCTAAGGGATATGTCCTCCACGGGTGAAAGTACCCAAAGATTGTTGTAAGTGCATGCTCCAGAGTCTGCTATTTAGTTAGACAGGCATGAGTCCATCTCTTTCTGCTAAGGGGAGGGCTTAAGGAAAGAGTCTTCATGAGCTTACCAGTGTATGCCAGTTTGTGACCCAGTTCCAAAAGCCCGAGTGGGAGGAGTGCTAGCATCTCAGCATGTAGGTCCATGTGCAAGAAAGAGGTAATTTCAACTCCCCCTCACCACTCCACCCCCGCCAGTCCAGAGAGAACTTAGACTCTGTTTTTTGGTAAGAAGACAGGAATTCCAATGAAGGGAAACTTGCTTAGGGAAGGGCTCACAGACAATTAAGAGAGTCACTATTGCTCATTATTGGAGCTGGTCTGAGCCACCTAAAAGTAAATGGTTGAGTTTCTCACTATAGCAGAGAAATTATGACATACAAAATGCTCCTTATGACTCTCCAGCCTCAGCAGCGCTGAAATACTGAGGATTCCTGACTGCATTATGCTCTTCCAGCTCTCAGGATTTGCACAAACCTTGGTTTAGAATAAGCTCCATCATTACCTACCTATCTCCTACTCATCCTTTTTGACACAGCTCAATCATCACCTCCTCCAGGAAATCCCCACCAGCAGTTTGCATGCTCTTGCAGAGCCCTGTATTTATCTTTATCATGGTTCTCACCACACTGGATTATCATCCTCTTATCCAGCTTACCTAAAAGACTAAATTATTGGAGGACAGGGGCTATGTCTTAGCATCTTGGTAGTCACAAAAACTTAGCATAGAACCTCTACGTAATAAACACTGAATTAGTGAGGGAAGGAAGAAAGTCTTACCCTGATTCTACCCGAGAACTTCTGATACTTCCAGCCCTTCCATTTGGTAGGATACCCAAAGCTCATCTCTGAATCACTGGATTAACTCTTAGCTCTACTCTTGCTCATACACTCCTTAGAAATGGTTGGGAGACTCTTGACCAACACAAGCCTAGTGGGACCCTGCAAGTAAAGGGAATTTTGTCCTCCAGCCAAAGGAGGGGGACACAAATAGACCCATTCTTGCTCCAGTTACTTCTAACATCACTGCCATTAACAGGCAGTCCTACCTAATTCCAGAACACACTGGATTATAATTTTATTATAATCCAGTGGTTATAGTAGCTCTCTCTCCACCTGGTTTGCTTTGTTAAAATAGTCTGGTGAGACACTCCCTGTCTGCTGTTTTGTTTTTATCACAGTTATCCTACCTTCCCTGAGCTGCCAATATGCCTGAATCCCTTTTACTCACTTTAGCTTTTCTCAGTCTCTCTATCAACAAACCAAACTCTTCTTTTGCATTCTAGCACTAATGCAATGACCTCAGGTGATCTGCCTGCCTCAGCCTCCTAAGTTGCTGAAATTACAGGTGTGAGCCACTGTGCCTGGCCCCTTGATAATGTCTCTTATTTGTCTTAGACCAGTACTACTTTTCCCTGTTAACTAGCTGTCCTTGAAATCCATGTGACCCAGCATTCAGATTCCACATTGTGTTACCTGCTTCCCCCAGATTGCTTTCCAACTTTGCCCTTCAATTTCCACACCTCCTTCTGTACTTGGTTTAGGACAGCCTGTTCTACCCTGGGGCCAGGACCTGTACTTTGCTTAGAGGGTTTTCCAGTCTACGTTCACTCATTTTTGCCCTGTTTATTCTAAATTCAACTTCAGAAGCATATTTCCCACTGAACTTAAGAATAATCAAACTGAAAGGCAGCATAAGACATTGTATATTTTGAAGATAATTAAACCACTCCTACATGTTCCCCTAAGAGTTATTAAAAATTATTTTTGATAGATCCTGCCAATAACATTGATGGAATAGCTGACCAATCATTTAGAAGAACACTATAAATCAAGCCAAAATTAAGAGTCTGAAATAGTTGGAGAGTTTTCTCTATAAACTTTCATGTGATTACACCACAGCCATTGTGTTTTATGGCATATTCATTTTTATAAGTCTATTTATGAATACAAAGAGGTAGCCTCCACTGCCTTCGCTTGCCAGCTTGGACTAACTGCTGCTATTTTAACCACTTCCCCCTTTAGAAAGAGCATGGCCAACAGTTCCAAATTCCTAGGGGAACTGTAACTGTTTGTGCTGAGAAAACTGAATGACACATCATTTAGAAATTTGTTACTATTTATGCCACTATCAACTTGACTTTTTAAAAATTTGTCCAGAATGATTTCTTAAGGTCCAGAGTCCAATACCTCCAACCCTACCCCAAGGGTGACTGGTCCCAGGAGCAGAAAACTATTCTGTGAGCCTAGACAATCAGACACCAAGAACCAACACACTCTAAAATGGGCTGAGCCAGTGTTCCCCAACGGGCCAAGAACATCACCTTCCCTTAAACACGGGTAGTGATAATGACTAGGGCCTGGCATTGGGCTAGAACAGCCCAAGGACTTGGCAACTTAAGAACTAAAATGCTTACCTATGGGTCACTTTTGGAGGAAGGAAAAAAGTCCAATCTGTGAATAGCCGTGCCGTAGAGCAGAAAGGAACCAAGGTTAGTTTCTGTGAACCTATTTCTGACCACATTTGTCTGAAATACAAGCCAACTTAACCTCAGATGCCCATTTCTAACTTTGTCTATTAATTCAGGTCTGCTCTGAACCCAGGTTAGGTAGCTTTCCTTGGATAATATCAGGTCAATCCTGTTCCCTTGATAATGTCTCTCTCTCTCTTTTGTTTTTTTTTTTGTTTGTTTGTTTGTTTTTTTTTTTTGACATGGAGTCTCACTCTGTCACCCAGGCTGGAGTGCAGGGTGCGATCTCGGCTCACTGCAACCTCTGCCTCCCAGGTTCAAGCGATTCTCCTGCCTCAGCCTCCCAAGTAGTTGGGATTGCAGGCATGTGCCACCACGCCCAGCTAATCTTTGTATTTTTAGTAGAGACGGGGTTTCACCATATTGGCCAGGCTGATCTCGAACTTGTGACCTCTGATGATCCGCCTGCCTCAGCCTCCCAAAGTGCTGGAATTACAAGTGTGAGCCATTGTGCCCGGCCCCTTGATAATGTCTCTTATTTGCCTTAGGCCAATACTGCTTTTCCCTCCAGATTTGACCTCTGCCTCATGTTTGCCATCCAGCAATGATTTGCACCAGGGGTCCCAATCCAAGACAAGCCTGATGGCCAAAAAAAACAAAAACAAAAAAAACCTGGGCTAAGAACTGTTAAGATTCTTTTACCAAGCTTTGCAAGCCAACAAGTTAGCCTGCCATATTTCTTGGATACTGGCAGAAGACACAAGTCTCCTGGGTCAGAGACAAAGAACTTTATTACTCATGATGTAGTCAGCACCCTGAGCTCCATTTTCATGTTGCTCCCCCTATTCCTCAAGTCCCATGAGGGTTATATGGAGCACCTTAGGTAGATGCTACTCACATCATGAGTTTGAGCTGAGAAACCCTGAGCTGGGAAACCCCAATCTTTTATTATAAACAATTCGGCTACAAGAAAACCTGTCCAATAAATAAATAAGCTGCAAGAAAACCTGTTCAACTTTTGCTCTGAAGGAAGACATTATTTATGGTATGCTGTACTGAATCTGCTCCAGAAGTTTGTGTCCAGAAGTTTGTGTCCAGAAGTAGATACTATCTCTATCTTGTGTTCACTATCAAATATCTTTTAAAAGATTATTCAGGAAAAAAGGCTGTCAGTGCCTCTGCTCACAAGATGTGCAGAAACATTAGAAACCTATGGGAAATGGCTCCCAACAGTAAGTTTAAAAAGCTAGTGAATGAATGAATGACAAATTTATGGACATCTTAAAGAAAAAGACAAAGTAATGAGTAATCAACACAAATTTTTCATCCATTTACCACTTTTCTAAATAAGCACACAAGCATATGTCAACAAAGATCATTTCTGTTCACCAAGGAAGAATTTCATTTTGTTTTATTAATTTAAATGTATGTTGCTCTTTCAATCATTGGTACTCATTTGAATAAATGTTGCAAAACTGCAAAACTTAGCAAGTGAGACTTTTGAACATACCAAGTACTATCTACTTCATGGAAACATTTTTTTCAAATATCATTCCATCACTACACTCATAAATTGTTTGTACATAACTCTTGATTCTGAAAATTTCTATCTCAAAGACTAAAATGTAAATGACACAAAATCCTGAGATTTAATTTAGTCAAATATAAAGAAAAAATACAGAACACTTATATATTAAGATTATGCTTCCAACTACAAAGTAGAGTTGATTACACACCTCATAGGGCAGGTAGACATATATTTAAAATACAGGATTAGTTCCATAAGTTCTCCCCATCTTGTGTGGCTTTCTTACAAATGTCTTTTTGGGCATAGCACCTTTTTCTGAGTAAATTAAATTATTCCTGGCAGAAATGTCATGAGCAACATTCAAGGAATTCTAAGCATTATGATGATTAGGCAGCACTTTGCAAACTATATTCTGGGAAGTAAAAATGTCTCTCATAATGTTAACCAGTAGTCTGCCACTTCAAAAATTTCTTGGTCAAATAAGTTTGGTAAACTATTAGAATGGCTTCTTGCTGTCGAATTTTTCAGAAACTCTAATTGGGTTAATGTATCTCATGAATATCCAGTAAGGGAGCTGGGCATGGTGGCTTACGCCTGCAATCCCAACACTTTGGGAGGCCAAAGCGGAAGGATCACTTGAGGTCAGGAGTTCGAGACCAGCCTGACCAACATGGCAAAACCTCATCGCTACTAAAAATACAAAAAGTAGCCAGCTGTGGTGGTGGGTGTCTATAATCCCAGCTACTCAGGAGGCTGAAGCACGAGAATAGCTTGAACCTGGGAGGTGGAGGTTACAGTGAACTGAGATCATGACACTGCACTCCAACCTCAGCAACAGAGCAAGGCTCTGTCAAAAAAAAAAAAAAAAAAAATCCAGTAAAAGGTTAGGGACATGGTATTAAACGTTTCTCAAACTTGTTTCACCATGAAAAAATTTTAACATTAGATGCTTTATGCTAAGGGACACTAGAGTTCCACAAAACCCAGTCAAAAAAAACCCTGGACATCCTGGACCACAACTCAGGCTAGATGTGGGACAGGAATGGTAAAGTTATGGAGTTAGCTGGCAGTTAGTTTTACAAAGGACCTTGAATTACGTGCTAAGATACTTTATTATGTAGACAATGGTGAAACATCCTTTTGACATTCTTTTTTACTATGTGGCATAATTAGATGTAGTCATTTTAGACAGAAATCTATTAAAAGATCCTAAAAACTTTCTAGTTTGCAATAGATTATTCCAGAGAAGTACATCTACAGAAGAGAATTACCTCTGTAAACAACCCAATTTCAAAACTTAGCTGTCACTCTTAAAAAAGTCTCCTTTATGCCTAAGAATTCCCATAAAGTTGTTTTTGAGTGAATTTTCCTTTTTTCTGTTCTGCGTTCATTGTTTTTTTCTTCAGAGAGGAGCTGAGATACCAAGTCCATTTATAGATTATCCCAGTCTGAATAAGCTCACTCTTCACAAATCCAAATTTTTATCATTTTGACTTATTTTCCAAAGCTTGGTCAGCTTTGGGATTGTCTTGGATATTCCTACCAAGTTTATTTGTTCTGACATTCAAGGAATATTTAATGAGCAGCTACCTGAGGTGAGGCACTGTAATAAGTGCTGAGAGAAATAAAGGGATTTAGACATTCCCCTCAATATTTGAGTATACTTTTAAACATTCTACTTTAGATCAAATCAATTTTCTTTCAAGCTTTGAGTGATTTCTGCATCTTGCAAGGGCCAAATGTGTAAAGAACAACTCAGTCCATCAGTCAGTGAAAATTTATTGAGCTCCTATTACAGTCAACCATTATGTTAAATGCTGGAGAAGCAGCAATGAACAAGACAGCCCTAGTTTCTCCTCTCGTAGAACTTATAAATTTAGCTATAGCTACAGACAATAAAACAAAAGTGAAATTTTCATTAGCTATGTGCCCTAAATTCTAAAAAAAAAAGTTATTATTTTAAATGGAGATAAAACATACTTGGCAAAATGTTAATAACTAAATCTAGGAGAATGGTATATGAATATTCACTTTACTATTATTTCAATCTTTTGTTGATTTGAAAATTTTCAAGTGAAGAAGTTGGGGAAAATTTAAGAATAAATCAAGTCGCAAAGTTAAAAAAAAAAAAGACAATTTTTTTTCTGTAATCTAATACCTCTTTATTTAGTTGTAACATTTTGAGGTTCCATGACTTCTTATTCTGTTGTTTTCATACCAGAACCTCAAAGACAGAAGGCAAAACATTACCATATGAATGAAAGTAAACTGGGATTGCATTTTTCCCTACCACAGAATGCCCTGCTGCAAGTCCACACTGTGCCTTTTGAATTTGGCCAGGGTTTTTGTAAAACGTTCTATCATGTCAGAATATTCAGTCTGTGGCTAAGTAAATAAAGAGAATTACAATGTTCAAACATGATATTTGTTGCCATTCATTGGACATTTGTTAAGCCATTTTCTAAGGCAAGTATATATGATTTAGCGAGTATAATAACCTATAACCACTAAACTCAGTGCATTTGCTGTATATACGATAAAATATATGAGGAAGAATCCCTTCATTTTACTACTGGCAAAGACAGAATGGTAGTGTATCCAAATAAAACAAAAGATGTTAAGAGAGAGTGTGAGTGAATATAAGTGGCTTTTAACACATCTTTCCCTTACCCTTAACCCCACTCCCATCAAACAGAGAGTATCATTGTTCACATTTTTTATTTTATCACCATTTCCTAGTTGCCAGATGCAACTTTGACTCCAATGCATGACATACCTGTATTTTCAGTAAGGAATGCATATAGGAAAAAAACCAAGTGTGTAAAAATGAAAGTCAGTGATTAAGAGGGAAAAGGAACATAAAGGAATTTAATAGAGGAAGAAATATAAAATCAAAGTCCTGCTACAGATATTCCCAAAGAATAGAAACACAGGTTAAAGACTAAGTGGCATTTTGCCTCTATTCATTTATTCAAAAATGCATTGCATGTCTGCCATTAATCAGACACTATGCTAGGCAGTGGAGGTAAAATAATACAATATAGTCCTTACCTCTTACCTTTAAAAACTTACCAGCTAAGTACACAGACAACAAAAGAGAATCCAATATGCATGCTAGAGATAAGAGAGATGGTAAGTGTAGTGGAAACAGCAATGTGGACCTTGGAATCAGACTCAATTAAGTCTCTGTCATTTACAAACTACCTTCGGGACTAAACCTCTCTGAGCTTCAATTTCCTCGTCTATAAAATGCGAAAAATAACACTTAGCTTGCCCTATAGTTGTAATAATTAGGAATAAGGAATGTAAAATGTCTGACACACATAAACTACACATGCTTCAACAGGGGTACGTGCATAATATTTAAGAAACAGCAACTCTTTCCCTTCTACAATTTTATAGTCTGATGAATCCCAAAAGTTATGGTATCAATTTATGTCTTAAAAGAAATTGGGATTTTGAAAAGAACTCAATGACAAGGCTTTTACAGAAATGAGGACAGCTTTAGGAGACTCAACAAGGGATGTTGACTTCCCCAAAGGCCAATAATAGAAGAAAGACATTACCACCCCTAAGCCCAAGGTCAGCAAGAGGTAGATCCTTGGAAGATCATCCCCTCTATAGAAACATCTCTGGGGTGGAGAGGACAGCTCAGGCTATCACACTCTGATGTAATCAAAGATAACTACTGTATTATCCTCACTCAGTAATCAGCTGGCTGACTGTGATTCCATTTTTTCATTTAGGTTGCCTTCAAGAAAAAAAGTTGCTGTCCAGTGAACTCAACAGTTTACATGGTTCATTGAAAAACAATAAATTGGAACTGAGTGTAAATAAAATATTAAGATGATCAAATAACCAATACAAGCATTCCTGCTTAAGATGTGTGTTAAGCCCAGCAGAATATGGTGGCACCATTGTCTGGAAATTGTATCTCTATTAATCAGGTTACCTATTTTAGCCACCAAACAGTCTATAATTGAAATTCCTAGGTCTTTTTGCTCATGAATTCCTGCTAAGCTACGATTTTTCATAGTGGATTTTTTAACTTATGTTTTACATTTTACCTTTATCTCTGTTAAAATAGTTTTACTCCAGCACTTCACAACTTCACATCAACATACTGTATATTCAATTTAAATTAGTAACGATTGTCTAACTTCATGTCATCTACAAATTTGATAGGTGTGTCTTTCTTTCATTTCTTTTTTTTAAGAGGCAAGTTCTCCTTGTAATGTCCAACCTGAATTCGAACTCCTGGGCTCAAGGGATCCTCCCATCTCAGCCCCTGGAGTAGCTGGAAATACAGGCATACCCCTGCACCTGGCTTGATAAGCAAGTCTTTCTATTTTTTTCTAAGTTGCTGATAAAAATGTTGAATGGCATAAGGGCAAGAACAAAGCCATGTCCATGCATTCATTTTTAAAAAATAAGGCTGGGCGCAGTGGCTCAAGCCTGTAATCCCAGTACTTTGGGAGGCCGAGACGGGCGGATCACGAGGTCAGGAGATCCAGACCAACCTGGCTAACGCGGTGAAACCCCGTCTCTACTAAAAAATATAAAAAAGTAGCCGGGCGAGGTGGTGGGCGCCTGTAGTCCCGGGTAAGGCTACTCAGGAGGCTGAGGCAGGAGAATGGCGTAAACCCGGGAGGCGGAGCTTGTAGTGAGCTGAGATCCCGCCACTGCACCCCAGCCTGGGCGACAGAGCGAGACTCTGTCTCAAAAAAAAAAAAAAAAAAAAAAATTGAGTACCTAATATGTATGAGGCTTTATATGAATTGTTGGGGATACAGACGACAATGTAGAAAGAAGTTTTAAAATGTTGGTTAGTGATAAATACTACAAATAAGCAAAATACAGTAATAAACTAGTGGCTAGGTAGGGTATAGGCAACTTTAGACAGGGGACTAGGGAGGCCTCACTGAGCCTTAAATGATGACGATGAGACTGTCCTATGCATACCTGATGGAAAAGTGTTCCAAGGAGATGGGAATAGGAAGTTCCTAATGCTAGAAAAATTTATATTTATATTATCTATATTTATATATAGTTTAACTTTATTATGGAAATTTTAAAACACATAAAAGTAGAGAAAAAAGTACAATGACTTCAATGTACCCATCATTCAGCTTCAGTAATTATCAATATTTTATTATCTTTATTTTATCCTCTCTGGACCTCAAAATTTGGTTCTTGGGGTATCTTAAAATAAATGCCAGAAATTGTATCATTTCACCTTATAAATACTTCAGTATATATTTAAACCCTAATTATAATATAATTATCATACCAAATAAAGTAACAATAATTCCTTAGTGTTAGAGGCTATTGGTATACATCCAGTTCTATAAGAATTGTTTTGGGCCAGGCGTGGTGGCTCATGCCTGTAATCCCAGCGCTTTGGGAGGCTGAGGTGGGTGGATCACAAGGTCAGGAGATCGAGACCATCCTGGCCAACATGGTGAAACCCCATCTCTACTAAAAAAAAAAAAAATACAAAAATTAGCTAGGTGTGGTGGCATGCGCCTATAGTCCCAGCTACTCGGGAGGGTGAAGCAGGAAAATTGCTTGCACCCAGGAGGCAGAGGTTGCAGTGAGCCGAGATCGCACCACTGCACTCCAGCCTGGGTGACAGAACAAGACTCCACCTCAAAAAAAGAAAAAGAAAAGGAATTGTTTCCTGTTTTCAAAGAGCTTACAATCTAAAGGCGTGATAAGATCTTTATTTAAGTAGCCAAGAGAAGCAAACATCATAAGAAAAGTAGATATAAAGTGCCGTGTGAGGTCGAAGAGGGACATCTCTATTAATCAGGAATGGAGACTTCAGCACTACAATAAAATCAGAGCCCAGAATCAGGTATGTGACCAGGAAATCAAGATGATATCCTAACACTGAGGAAGCTGAGGACCCAAAATCAGCACCTGGTGAAAGGGCTTGGCACAGCTCAGAATAACAGGAACAGAGAACATAGAGACAAGGAAAGGAGAACCAGTTATCTTGGTCGCAACCGAGGGGCAAATAAAAATCCCCAGTGAATGGCCCAAGTGATGAAACCAAGAAGGGTTAGGAATTGGGGACCCTCAGCTGGGATGCACTGGTCTGGCTGAATCTGTTGTACACTAATGGCTTCTCTTTGGATTGTAGGGGACTATGTTGCATGAGTTGTTAAATATTTGAACATTACCACTGATTACAGATGATATTGCCATAACATTGGCTTTTACCCAGAGGTATTCCTAGAGCTTAGGTCAGTGCCTGAAAGAGAAAACATTCAAACATATTCTGATCGAACAGATTGGTACATGAATTTCATATTACTGTTCAGACAGTTTGTTATGCTATTTCTAAAGTTATATAAAAAAATCTTATTCATTCATTTAACTTAGTTTTTAAAGTTCCTATTATAATAGTTTCCAGCTGTGAAGACAGATTTCCTCATTAACCCAGGCATAAATCGACTCTAAGAGAAAAATGAAGAAAAAATTTTAGAGAAATGTTTTCTCAATATGCATCAAAAGCATACACTGCCTAGTGATAATCAGAGAAAAATCTTAAAAGAGAAACTGAAGATTATTGTCAAATTAACATGACTGTCAATTATTGGGTTGGTGCAAAAGTAGTTGGGTTGTTTTTGTCATTGAAAGTAAGAGCGAAAACCACAATTACTTTTGCACCAACTTGTTAGATACTACTCTTACTTGCAGAAGCATGAATGTAAAAAGACATATTAACAGAAAATATCTGATTAATAAATGCTCTTAACTGAAAGAGAAAATTCCTTCTTAAAAATCATGAAGGCCGGGCGCGGTGGCTCAAGCCTGTAATCCC
>NW_016805129.1:0-2155 GCF_001698545.2 Rhinopithecus bieti | reverse complement strand
AAGATAATGGTGAAAAGGAAATATCCTCAGAAAAAATAAGAAAGAAACTTTCTGAGAAACTGCTTTAGGATGTCTGAATTCATCTCACAGAGTTACATGATTGTTTTCACAGATCAGTTTTATATCTTTGTTTCTGTGTAAACTGAGAAGGGATATTTTGGATACCATTGAAGCCTAAGGTGACAAAGGAATTATCCTCATGTAACAACAAGAAAGAAGCTGTCTGAGAAAAATATTTGTGATGTGTGAATTCATCCCAGAGAGTTATACCTTCCTTTTCATGGAGTACTTTGCTAATGCTGTTTTTGTGGAATGTGCAAAGGTATATTTGGGAGTGCATTGAGGGTTATGGTGAAAAAGGAAATATCCTCAGATAATAACTAGAAGGAAGCATTCTGAGAAACTGCTTTGTGATGTGTGAATTCATCACACAGTGTTACACTGTTCTTTCCATTTAGCAGCCTGTTTACACGGTTTTCTTGGCATCAGCAATGGGATATTTTAGAGCACATTGAAACTTATGGTGACAAAGGAAATATCTTCGTATAAAAACTAGTAAGAAGCTTTCTGAGAAACTGCTTTGAGATGTATTAATTCATATCACTGAATTACACGATTCTTTTTTGGATCAGTTTTGTAGCAACATTTTTGGGTAAAGTGAGAAGGGATATTTTGGATTGCATTGAAGATTATGGTGACTAAGGAAATATCCTCAGATTAAAAACTAGAAAGAAGATATCTGAGAAAGTTCTTCATGATGTGTGAATTCATCTCACAGAGGTGCACCTTTCTTTTCATGAAGCAGTTTGCTAACAGTGTTTTCGTGAAATCTCCAAAGGCATATTTGGGAGTGCATTGAGGCCTAAAGTGAAAAGGAAATATGTTCAGATAAAACTAGAAAGAAACTTTCTGAGAAACTGCTTGGTGATGTGTGAATCCATCACACAGAGTTACACTGTACTTTTTATTAAGCAGTTTTCTAACACTGTTCTCTTGGAATCTGCAATGGAATATTTTGGAGTGCATTGGGGCTAATGGTGACAAAGGAAATATTCTCAGACAAAAACTAGAAGGAAGCTTTCGGAGAAACTGCTTTGTGATGTGTGAATTCATGTCATAGAGTTACACGATTCTTTTCATGCAGCTGTTTGTTAACACTGTTTTTGGGGAATCTGAGAAGGGCTATTTTGGATCGCATTTTGGCCTTTGGTGACAACAAAATATCCTCATGTAAAACTAGAAAGAAAATTTCTGAGAAAAAGCTTTGAGATGTGTTAATTTATCTCACAGCATTACACGATTTCTTTCATGGAGCAGTTTCGTATCTCTGTTTTTGGGGAATCTGAGACGGGATATTTTGGATCATATTGAAGATTATGGTGACAAAGGAAATACCACATATAAAAACTTGAAACAAGCTGTCTGAGAAACTGCTTTGTGATATGTGAATTCATCTCTCAGAGTTACACCTTTCTTTCCATGGAGCAGTTTGCTAACACTGTTTTCGTGGAATCTGTAATGAGATATTACGGAGTGCATTGAAGCTTATGGTGACAAAGTAAATATACTCATAAAAAAGCTAGAAGGAAACTTTCTGCAAAACCACTTTATGATGCATTAGATCAGCTCACGGACTTACATTATACTTTCCATGGATCAGTTTTGTAGCCCTGTTTTTGGAGAATCTGAGAAGGGATAATTTTGATCGCATTGAAGCCTGTGGTGACAAAGGAAATATCCTGAAATACTAACTATAAAGAAGCTTTCTGAGAAACTTCCTTGTGGTGTGGAAATTCATCTCACAGTGTTACACCTTTCTTTTCATGCAGCAGTGTGCTAACACTGCTTTTGTGGAGTCTACAAAGGGATATTTGGGAGCGAATTGAGGCCTATATTGAAAAAGGAAATGTGCTTAGATGAAAACCAGAAAGAAGATTTCTGAGAAACTGCTTTGTGACGTGTGAATTCATCTCACAGAGAAACACTGTCCTTTTTCATTTAGCAGTCTACTAACACTGTTTCCTTGGAACCTGTCATGGATTATTTCAGAGTACATTGAAGCTTAAGGTGACAAAGAAAATATCTTCATATAAAAACTAGAAAGAAGCTTTCTGAGAAGCCACTTTGTGATGTGCTAATTCATCTCACAGATTTA
>NW_016805128.1:0-992 GCF_001698545.2 Rhinopithecus bieti | reverse complement strand
AGAATCTAACATCCAAAAACTAAACATAATATTATTTAAAATGTTCATTTTCCCAGATAAAAATATGAGACATGCAAAGATATAAGAAAGTATGGCTTATACACAGTTAAAAATATGCTTTTCCCCTCAGGAAGTCCAGATGTTGGACTCATATGACAAAGATTTTAATTTAGCTATTATAAGTATGTTCAAACGACTAAAGAAAAATATGTTTAAATAACTAAATAAAATAATTATAATGTTATTTTACCATACAGAAAATATAAATAAAACAGAAGTTATCTATCAACAAGTAGAAATTTGGAAATTGAAAAGCACAGTGACTGACATGAAAAATCCACTACAGTGGCTCAGCAGCAGATTTGAGCAGCAAGAAGAGAGAATCAGCATACTTGAAGATAGGTCAAATAAAATTATTCAGATTGAAGAACAGAAAGAATAAGGAATATAAAGAATGAAGGAAAATGAACAGAGTCTGAGAGACCCATTGGACATAATCAAATGCACAAATATATGTAGAATACGAATTCCAGATGTAGAGGTGGCAGACAAAGAAGAATGCAGAATATTTGAATGGGTTATGGTAAAAAATCAAAACTTTGATGAAAAACATTGATCTGTACATTCAAGAAGAACAATGAACTCCAAGAAGAATGAACTCAAAGACAGTCACGCCTAGATATGGCACAATAACAGTGTTAAAATTCAATGATAAAGAGAATCTTGAAAGCAGCTTATGAGAAGATTTTTATTATATATAAAAGGATCTTAAAAACAAGGTCGTGAGAAATTATAAAGCCAGAAGGCAATGCGGTGACATATTTAAAGTGCCAAAATAAATTATAAACCAATCATTCTATGTCAAGAAAAACAGCCATTCAGAAATACAAGAGAAATTAAGACATTCATTTTGTTTATTAACAAAAATAAAATCTCTAGAAGTCCCTACCTACAATAAATATAAAGAGTCTTTAGATTAAGATGAATCAGGA
>NW_016805127.1:0-2160 GCF_001698545.2 Rhinopithecus bieti | reverse complement strand
ATCTATATATAAGATTATATATATCTGTGTATATATAGATATTTATATATGTATATATAAATATATATGTGAGTGTATGTGTGTGTGTATATATGTGTGTGTATATATATACATATATATACATATATATACACACACACATAAATACATAAAACATGTTATTTATTTAGTCACCCAGACACTGTTGCCTAAACTATGAATGTGCAATAAAATCAAACTACCGGTAGAGATGTTTGGGAGGTAATATTGCACATGCTTGGTACATAGGTGGCACTGGATAAATGCTAGCAACAAGAGTTTGTGCTAATAATATGTCATGAGTATAATAGAAAATTTTTTTTGATCACTTCAAATTACGTTACACAATTTAATGTGTTCTTAGCAGCACAAAATAAATAATAATTGAAGGCGCAAGTGGGTAACATTATTTGTCACTCTTGATTCTCTTAGAATTGACAGGAAGATGAAACATAATTTTCAAATTGTATTTTCCAATATGATATCTGGAATACAAACTTAGCAGGCATTCATACTATTTTACATGATTTTTTTTTTTTTTTTTGTCAATGATAGGTGGTTGTGACTGGGTACTCTGCTTTCATAATTTTTTTAAAAGATCAGTTTACTTGACAGTAGTTTGTTCTTGAAACAGACTGTAATTTATCACATTATGGGCCTCTGTTATGATGTCTTCACAGCGTGTGTATTTTTGGAATCCCTGTTCTGAAGTAAAGATAAACAAACTATCATCCAAGACATATAGTGCTTTACATAAACAGCATAAATCTCTTGTGCTCTCCCATAAATATCCCTTAGTGACTGGATCTTGGGATTTCCTAGAGCAAAATGTGCTGTTGGTAATTGATACTCTTCAGCTAACATCATTAATCAACTGAGTTTATAAGCAGAAAATATAAGATGCTTACTGATATTTTTTCGTAACTTGCTAGATGAAAAGTAGACTTTAACAACTAGAACTTCTAGATGATTTCAAGATGTCCTAGGGTATTTAATTTCCTTCTCTTCCTGTTCAGCTTGCCTACCCACCCCAATCCTTATCCTCCCCCCCTATAGCTCTTCTTCCCAGGATGGAAAAAAAGCCTATTTTGAAAAACATGTCCTTTGCATTCAACTATGATGATGAAATAAAGAACATAACGTCTTACTAGAGGCAGCAAAATGGCACAGTGGTTTGTGCATAGGCACTGAAAATAGTTTTCCTGACTACAAAATCTCACTTCCATCCCTCACTAGTTATGTATTCTTGGACAAAGAATGATGGGTGCAGCACACCAACATGGCACAAATATACATATGTAACAAACCTGCACATTATGCACATGTACCCTAGAACTTAAAGTATAATAATAAAAAAAAAGAAAATTCTTTACTGTTTCTATGTTGCATATTTATAAAAAATGGAAATAATATTTACCAATTCCATGGGGTTATTTTAAAGGTCAAATAAGGTCATTTGCACAATGTTCTTAGTTTCCTACCTGGTTTATACTAAAAGCCTTCAAATTCTAGTTTTTTTCAATATGAAAAAAATCAGGTGTTTATACACTTCAGTGTGAATTCGTTTCAGCTTCTTCTTGTTTTTGACTGACAGTCATACTTTGATGTGGTTAGAAGGACCAGAAATGTGAACTGAAATGACAGGAAAACGGAAATGGTAGGGAAGGAAAGCAAACAATTTCACATATGGACAATGCTGAGTAAGAGTATGGTGAATAATTCATTGAACTAATCTTAATCACATAGGCTTTTTCTATTTCATTGATATTTTAAACGTACAAAGAAAATTTAACACTCAGAAAACAGAAGATCAAGATAGTGAAATAGAAATTAAGTAATTAAAACACCTCAAAGTTTACTATCCAGGAATGAAAATGACAAAAATATTTTGGAAACTCTTCAGTCTAATTTACAGAAAAATGTATTTCATTTAAATGAACATGTCAGTAAAGTAGGCCATACCATACTGTATGCTGAATTGAATTTATCATTTGACATACATACGAATATATCCACATCAGTAAAACCTAATAGATTCATGTCATCATACTGATTGACTGCAGAGGATATCAATTTTAAGAATATTTTTTAAATTATTACCACAAGTCCCCATTATTGGACATTTAGGCTATTTCCAATTTT
>NW_016805126.1:0-1713 GCF_001698545.2 Rhinopithecus bieti | reverse complement strand
CTGTAGATCTGTGGGTTTATTTCTGGGATTTCTATTCTGTTTCATTGATATATGTGTCTGTTTTAATGACAGTTCCACGCCTTTTTTCTTAATATGATTGTATTATGTTTTGTCATCAGGTAGTATAATCCCTCATGTTTTATTGGTTTTGCTCAAGATTGCTTGGCATATATAGGGTCTTTGGTGATTCCATATAAAATTTAGGATTTTTAAAAATATTTCTGTGAAGAATGTCATGGGTATTTTGATCGAAATTGTATTGAATCTGTAAATTACTTTGGGTAGTATGAATAGTTTAACAAATTCATTCTTAAAAATCTATAAACATATCTTTTCATTTGTGTCTAAATTTTTTCATTAATGTTTTACAGTTTTCACTGCAAAAGTCTTTCAGCTCTTTGTTATATTTATTCCTAGATATTAAATTTTTGTAGTTCTTGTAAAAGGCACTGCTTTCTTGATTTTTTCAGATAATTTGCTATTGGCATTTAGAAATACTGATTTTTGTATCTCAATTTTGTATCCGTCAACTTTACTGAATGGGTTTCTTAGTTCTAATAAATTTTTGGTGGAGTCTTTGGGATTTTCTCTATATAATATTAGGTCATCTGCAAACAGCAGTAACTTGATTTCCTCCTTTCTAAATTGGATGCCCTTTATTTCTTTTTCTTGCCTGATTTTTCTGGCTATGTTAGTCTTATTTTTAAAAATCCACATAATAAAGGTGATAATGCCTATTTAACAGGGTAAGTTTAATATAATGTTTACCTTTGAGATACAACATAGTGTGTTCTCTATGAACAATAGATATTGTTATATCTTTACTGTCATGAATGCCTAGGCACCGCAAGTATTTTGGAAATGAAAGACATATAGAAATTCGATAACAGAAATTCAGGAGATGCTGAGGAGTTTAAAGGCTGGAAGAGATACGTTAGAGGATCAGAGAAAAATCACTTTCCACCTGCAACTGTGGAATGGGTGAACAAGTCATCATTTACAGAAAATTCAATATGCCAATCTGGCTGGTGAAACAGACTACAAAATAAAACCTCATGAAGAGATCTATGACAAACGGTCATTTCACCTACAAAACTACTGTTTTTGTGGACCTTAACTGAGGAACTCAGAGACTGCTGTTTGTCAGCCAGACTGGTAGTTGTTGAGACATGCTGGATGTAGAACACAGGAGAAAGGGACAAGCTGAGATTCACTTCTGTCTATCACAAGGTCTGACCATGACAACTTTTCAAGAATAATGTCCTCTACCTTTCCTAAAACTTGCACATTTCACAGAACTTTCTCTTTTGTTCAACTCTATCCAGAATTCATTCACAAAAAGTGATTCAGGGATATGTAGTTCTTTGCCTTACACATTATCCAAATATCTAGACAAAATTCAAGTGTATAAACTGAGGATGATTAGGTAAAGAAAAAGAGAAATAAAATATTAAATTATATTATAAAAATATCTGCTTCCTGACTTTGATCTATCATATTTTCTATGTTTAACTGAGAACAGTTGGTATTTTCTACTTGATGTTGTGTGCGGAATTTATTCTTTCTAGTGGGTTCTTGGTCTTACTTCAAGAATGAAGCCACAAACCCTCATGGTGAGTGTTACAGTTCTTAAAGATGGTGTGTCCAAAGTTTGTTCCTTCAGATATGTCTGGAGTTCCTTCCTAATGGTGGGTTCGTGGTCTTGCTGACTTC
>NW_016805125.1:0-2091 GCF_001698545.2 Rhinopithecus bieti | reverse complement strand
ATAATATCCTGAAGAGTGTTTTCAACTTGGTTCCATTCTCCCCATCACTTTCAGGTACAGCAATCAAACGTAGGTTTGGTCTTTTCACATAGTCCTATATTTCTTGGAGGCTTTGTTCATTCTTTTCATTCTTTTTTCTCTGATCTTTTCTTCACAATTTGTTTCATTAAGTTGATCTTTAATCTTTGATATCCTTTATTCCACTTGATCTATTCGGCTATTGATTCTTGTGTATGGTTCACGAAGTTCTCCTGGTGCGTTTTCAGCTCAATCAGGTCATTTATGTTCTTCTCTAAACTGGCTATTCTAGTTAGCAATTCCGCTAACCTTTTTTTCAAAGTTCTTAGCTTCCTTGCATTGGGAAGAAGTCTTGTGCTCCGAAAGAACATGCTCCTTTAGCTTGGAGGAGTTTGTTATTACACACCTTCTGAAGCCTACTTCTGTCAATTTGTCAAACTCATTCTCAGTCCAGTTTTGTTCCCTATCTGTTGAGGTGTTATGATCCTTTGGAGGAGAAGAGACATTCTGGTTTTGGAATTTTCAGCCTTTTGCGCTGTTTTTTTCTCATCTTCGTGGCTTTATCTACCTTTGGTCTTTGCTGTTGGTGACCTTTGGATGGAGTTTTGCATGGTTGTCCTTTTGTTGATGTTGATGCTATTGCTTTCTGTTTGTCGGTTTTCTTCTAACAGGTACCTCTGCTGCAGGTCTGCTAGAGTTTGCTGCAGGTCCCTCCTGACCCTGTTTCCTTGGGTGTCACCAGTGGAGGCTGCAGAACAGCAAAGACTTAACAGAAAAAAATCACTGTGAGACTAGTGTTAAGCATGAGAACCAGGGTTAAATGAAGGTTATAAAGAATAGTATGTAATGACTATATGTTTTGGCAAGGAAATATAGTTCATCTGTAAAAAACAGTGGGAAGAGCATATGCAAAACATTTTAAAACTATTTTCTGCCATCATACTTTTGACTATAGTGTTGGTTTTGTTGATCAGGTATTTTCTGTGTATTGTGCAGCAAAGCAAATGAAGAATTATACATTATTCTAATTTTGTTATCTCCTGTGTCCTTGAGAGCTAGGAATCTCAATGTGTAAGAAATTGTATACTATTTATAGATTCATATAGATGTAAGAAGGCTAAATCCTCTACTTCTGATTTTAATTAGAAGTATCAGTATGAACTTGAGATACTTTAATGTTATTTAAAATAGTATATACCTTATATTTGTGTGTGTATATATATTTGTACATATGTATATGTATATTAATCTGAGAATGTTTTGTGTGTATTGTGGAATAAATCAAATGAATATTTATGTGATATTTTAATGCTGACATTTCTTAGCTATGTCTATGGAAAAGTCTTAGAAATGAACAAACCTAGTTCCATGAATGTGGTCTTGAAATGCTGTTTTTTGACTGGGGCAGTGGCTCATTCCTATAATCCCAGCACTTTGGGAGGCCAAAGCAGGTGGATCACCTGACATCAGGAGTTCGAGATCAGCTGGGCCAACATGTGAAACCTCATGTCTACTAAAATACAAAATTAGCCAGACATGTGGCAGACGCCTGTAATCCCATCTACCCAGGGGCTGAGGCAGGAGAATCGCTCGAACCCTGGAGGGGAGGTTGCAATAAGCCAAGGTTGCGCCATTGTACTCTAGCTTGGACGACAAGAGCAAAACTCTATCTCAAAAAAAAAAAAAAAAAAAAAAAAAAAGAGTAATGCTGTTTTTTACTAAAAGAAACCAGGGCTGCTTTGAGAAATTTTTGATTCCAGGTCTGGGACATGAAATGTGTAAAATGATCTTGGAACATTTTTATACCAGGTATCAAGGAGGCTATCAGCGACTGCTAGGTTCATGACAAAGGAACTCAGGAACTGACTTAAGAGGCTTTGGGTGACCAGCTATTTTAGTTTTACTACTGAAAGTCCTAAAACTTGGGAAAATTCTCAGTCTCAGGCAAAGTGGTACAGTTAATCACTCTCAGAGGCCAAAATGGAACACTTTGAGCGTCAATAAGGGTAAGAGCCATGATGGATTGGGCATTCCTTCTTATGTTTAAATCTATTTCATAATGATATCAAAAAA
>NW_016805124.1:0-597 GCF_001698545.2 Rhinopithecus bieti | reverse complement strand
GGCTCATGGCAACCTCCGCCTCCCGGGTTCAAGTGATTCTCCTGCCTCAGCCTCCCGATGAGGTGGGATTACAGGCATGTGCCACCACGCCCAGTTAATTTTGTATTTTTAGTAGAGAGGGGTTTCTCCATGTTGGTCAGGCTGGTCTGGAACTCCCAACCTCAGGTGATCCGCTCGCCTTGGCCTCCCAAAGTGTTGGGATTACAGGCCTGAGCCACCACACCCAGTCTTTTTATTTTTTATTTTATTTTATTTTTGTTATTTTGAGGCAGAGTCTCGCTCTGTCACCCAGGCTGGAGTGCAATGGTTCGATCTCGGCTCACTGCAGCCTCTGCCTCCTGGGTTCAAGCAATTCTCCTGCCTCAACCTCCTGAGTAGTTGGGACTACAGGCGCGCCTCACACCCGGCTAATTTCTTTAGTGTTTTAGTAGCGACGGGGTTTCAACATGTTGGTCAGGCTGGTCTCAAACTCTTGACCTCAGGTGATCCACCCTCCTCAGCCTCCCAAAGTGCTGGGATTACATGTGTGAGCCACCGCACCCAGCCTAAAATTGGTGAATTTTATAATATGTAAATTTAATCTCAAAAAGCTTTTTT
>NW_016805123.1:82499-85127 GCF_001698545.2 Rhinopithecus bieti | reverse complement strand
GCGGAGCTTGCAGTGAGCCGAGATCGCACCACTGCACTCCAGCCTGGGCGACACACAGCGAGACTCCGTCTCAAAAACAACAACAACAACAACAACAACAAACAAACAAACAAAAATCCGAATATTAGCCACTAAAAAATTTAAAAAAAGATACTGCTCACTGCATCCATGAAGGAAAAGCAAGGAACAGAATGCTAAAGTCACATTAAAAGAACAATAGCCGGGCATGGTAGCTCACATCTGTAATCCCAGCACTTTGGGAGGCCAAGGTGGGTGGACTGCTTGAGCTCAGGAGTTTAAGACCAGCCTGGGCAACACAGCAAAACTCCACCTCTACTGAAAATACAAAAAATTAGCCAGGCATGGTGGTGCATGCCTGTAGTCCCAGCTACTTGGGAGGCTGGGGTGGAGAAATCACCTGAGCCTGGGAGGTCAAGGCTGTAGTGAGCCAAGATCACACCACTGCACTCCAGCCCGGGCGAACAGAGTGATACTATCTCAAAAAAAAACAAAAAAACAAAAAAACAAAAAATCTTGTTGAGGTTGAAGAAATCTCTCAGAAAATAGACCAATGAAAGTGGAAAACTGAAAAGATTATTAGTGTTCTGCCAAATCTAAGAAAGAAAAAAAAAAAAAGATTATTAGGCCAAGCACAGTGGCTCATGCCTGTAATCCCAACATTTTGGGAGGCCAAGGCAGGAGGATTGCTTGAGACCAGCCTGGGCAACATAGCAAGACCTCATCTCTATTTAAAAAATAATAATAATAATAATGTCTAAAACTGTAAAATAAAGAAAGAAAGAAAAATTAGACAACTGGTCCAGGAGATACATATAACGGGAACCACAGAAAAAAAGATGGGAAAATTAAAGAGCAAGATATCAGTAACTAAATAAATACAAAGAAAATTTCTCCAAACTGAAAGGGCCCCTTGAGTTTCCAGCACAGTGGATGAAAATAGGCCCAAAGTACGGCACATCACCGGGAAAAATCAGAATACTGAGGACAAAAGAAAATCCCATAAGCATTTATTGAAAGGAAAAAAAAACCCCACACATGTAAAGGTTCAGAAATTAGAATTACTTTAGACTTTTAACAGCATCACTGGAAGTCAGAAGACAACGGAGCAATATCTAAACCCAGCTATTAATAAATTATCAAACAAATGTGAGGATAAAATGAAGAAATTTTCAGACATGCAAAGTCTCAAAAACTGTAGTTCCCATTCTCATTTTCTACGAAAGCTATTGGAGGATGTGTCCACCAAAATAAGAAACTACATCAAGACATAGGATAGGCCAGGTGCAGTGGCTCACGCCTGTAATCCCAACACTTTGGGAGGCCAAGGCGGGTGGAATGCTTGAGCCCAGGAGTTAGAGACCAGCCTGGGCAACATAGCAAGACCTCCCTATTATACAAAAATACAAAAATACAAAAATTAGCTGGGCATGGTGGCACACGCCTGTAGTCCTAGCTACTTGGGAGGCTGAGGCAGGAGGATTCCCTTGAGCCCAGGAGGCAGAGTTTGTAGTGAGTGAGACTGCACCACTGCACTCTAGCCTGGGCAACAGAGCAAGACTGTCTCAAAAAACAAACAAACAAACAAACAAAAGACATAACATATAGGAAACAACCCAAAACAAAAACAAAGGGAATATCCAGAAGGTATTGAAGAGAGATCCCAGGGTAAGAGCTGTATACCAGGCCTAGAAAGCAAACAGGACAGATGACTCTGGGACCAAGTTGGCCCAGAAGGTTAAACTGATGAACTATTTGATACATATGACAATGAAAGATGATTTTCACAACTAGTAGTTGTCTAAAGATATAATCCTGGGCCGGGCGTGGTGGCTTACACCTGTAATCCCAGCACTTTGGGAGGCCAAGGCAGGCAGATCACGAGGTCAGGAGATCAAGACCATCCTGGCTAACATGTTGAAACCCTGTCTCTACTAAAAAAATACAAAAAAGTTAGCTGGGCATGGTGGCAGGCGCCTGTAGTCCCAGCTACTCAGAAGGCTGAGGCAGAAGAATGGCGTGAACCTGGGAGGCGGAGCTTGCAGTGAACTGAGATCGTGCCACTGCACTCCAGCCTGGGAGACAGAGCGAGACTCCGTCTCAAAGAAAGAAAAAGAAAAAGAAAAAAGAAAAAGTCCTGGCCGGGCACGGTGGCTCACACCTGTAATCGCAGCACTTTGAGAGGCCGAGGTGGGTAGATTGCCTGAGGTCAGGAGTTTGAGACTAGCCTGGCCAACATGGTGAAACCCCATCTCTACTAAAAATACAAAACTTAAGCCGGGCGCGGCGGCAGGCTCCTGTAAACCCAGCTACTCGGGAGGCTGAGAGGCAGGAAAATCATTTGAACCCGGGGAGGCGGAGCTTGCAGTGAGCTGAGATCGTGCCACTGCACTCCAGCCTGGGAGACAGAGTGAGACTCCGTCTCAAAGAAAAAAAGAAAAAAGAAAAAGAAAAAGAAAAAAGAAAAAGTCCTGGCCGGGCACGGTGGCTCACACCTGTAATCGCAGCACTTTGAGAGGCCGAGGCGGGCAGATTGCCTGAGGTCAGGAGTTTGAGACTAGCCTGGCCAACATGGTGAAACCCCATCTCTACTAAAAATACAAAACTTAA
>NW_016805123.1:72572-80916 GCF_001698545.2 Rhinopithecus bieti | reverse complement strand
AGTAATATTTAAATCGTTATCTTTCAAGACAAAAGTCAGCTTCCAAAACTCATTGTAGCTCTTTCATAAGCTGATGCCTAAAAGAAAAATTGCACCTTTTATGTAAGCAAAGGCAAGCGCTTAAAGCTCTGACATACCTGAAGAAGAAGAAAGCCACCACCTACTGCAGTTGCTGCAAGTTTTCCAACTTTCTGGAACAGAAATCCTGCACACCTTTAATCAAAGAAATAACAAAAGATGAAAACAATCAATTATGTACTAAATCCTCTCCCTCTTCTACTTTTCATTGCTTTCCTAATAAAATCTTATGTCTTCGCATTTCTTTTGATCACGTCCCTTACCTGCTCAGAAACCTTCTCAGAAACCCCTCAGTTATATAGGCTAGTCAAAAATGCACAATCTAAAATGTCTGAAATTTGCTTCAAAATAAGGGACAGACAGATGAGGAGGGGAATTTATAGAAAAAAAGAGCAGCTACTAAAATAACGACAAGTACTCAGGGGTTCACTACACTCCTCCTACATTTGCATAAGCTGAAACCTCCCATAATAAAAGTGACATTTTGCTTAATACAGTCAAGATGGTCCATACACCTGGCTGACCCTCACCTTCGGCTCCAGCCCCATTAACTTCCAAATAGGTCATCACCTTTGCTCAAGCTATTAATCTCCCTGCTTCTAGGGGTTTCTGCCTAGCTCTACCTATTTAAAGCTTTCCTACCCTTTCAGGTCCAGCTGTTGTTCCACTCAATGACTACACTTCAGCCCACATTTCTAAAAGCCTCCTTATCTAGATCTACCTATTTTTATATTAAACGTTTTTTGTGTCTCATCTACCCTGTGTCAGCTCATACTTCTTTCGTGATTAATTCGCTCCTTCAGTGAGCTCACATTCCCTTCAGCATTCCAGATCCACACTGTGCAACTGAATCCTATTTTTCTAATCTAGCCTCCTGCACTGGGTTGAATGGTGTCCCCCTCCAAAATTCACATCCTTTCCAAAACCTCTAAATGTGACCTTATTTGAAAACAGAGTCACTGCAGATGTAATGAGTTCAGATGAGATCATACTGGACAGGGTGGGCCTTTAATCCGATAAGGACGCACACAGAGGGAAGACGACATGTGAGGACAACAGAGGCAGAGACTGGAGTAATACATCTACAAGCCAAGGAATGACAAGGATTGCTGGCAACCACCAGAAGCTAGCAGAGAAACATAAAACAGATATCTCCCTCTGAGCCTCCAAGAAGGAACAAACCCTGTTGACATCCTGATTGCAGACTTCTAGCCTCCGGAACTGTGAGAGAGTACATTTCTGTTGTTATTTTATTTTATTTTATTTATTTATTTAGTTATATTTTAGATAGAGCTTGCTCTGTCACCCAGGCTGGAGTGCAATGGCATGATCTTGGCTCACTGCAACCTCTGCCTCCCGGGTTCAAGCAATTTTCCTGCCTCAGCCTCCCAAATAGCTGGGATTACAGGCACCCGCCACCACACCCGGCTAATTGTTGTATTTTTAGTAGAGACGGGGTTTCACAATGTTGGCCAGGCTGCTCTTGAACTCCTGACTTCAGGTGATTTCATCCGCCTTGGCCTCCCAAAGTGCTGGGATTACAAGTGTAAGCCACCGCACCTGGCCTCCACAGTTCTATATATTTTATCTCCAAAATGTTATTTGACTGTTTTCTCCTTTCCATTCTCAAGGGCATCATTATCTTGCTTCCAGAACATTCTTAAGGGCCCTCTAACTGTTCTTGACACCTCCCATCTCTCCTAGCAATCACCCATCCTGATAATAGTTTTAATTTTTTGTCATGGGCTGGGCGCGGTGGCTCACACCTGTAATCCCAGCACTTTGGGAGGCCCAGGTGGGCAGATCACGAGGTCAGGAGTTCAAGACCAGCCTGACCAACATGGTGAAACCCCGTCTCTACTAAAATACAAAATTAGCCAAGCGTGGTGGCGTGTGCCTGTAATCCCAGCTACTCGGGACGTTGGGGCAGGAGAATCGCTTGAACCCGGGAGGCAGAGGTTGTAGCGAGCGGAGATTGTGCCATTGCATTCCAGCCTGGGTGACAGGGCAAGACTCCATCTCAAAAAAAAAAAAAAAAAAATTGTCATGATCAAAAGCCTACAGCTACCTACAGCTAAATAAAATCTCCTCAGCCTCCTATTCACGTCTTGAATTGGTCTAAATTGCTAACTTGTTAGGTTATGCCTATTAACTGTTCCTCCTTAATATACACCACAATATCACATCAGTTTTACATCCTAAGAAAATTGCAAAAATTTACTACACTGAATATAGTCATTGCAACAAATCGCCTATATAATTATTAGAGTTCTATTATACAGCTCCTGGACCAACACCTGGCTATAATCCAAATGTGTGTGTGTGTATATGTATATATGTATATGTATATATGTGTGCATACATATATACACACACACACATATATACATATGAGCCACCACACCTGGTCTCCACGGTTCTATATATACACACACATATATACATATACATATATACACATACACGTGTATGTGCATATATATGTATACACATATACACACATACATATATATACACACACACATACACACATAGTCAGCTCTCTATATGTTTCACATCTACAATTCAACCAATCAGGGCACAAAACTTGAAAAAAAAGACAAAAAAAATAAAAAGTAACACGGATTTTAAAAATTCTGTATAACAAGTATTTACATAGCATTTACATTGTATTAGGTGTTGTAAGTAATTAAGAGATGATTTAAAGTGTACGAGAGAGTGTGCAGGTTATAAGCAAATACTATGCCTTTTTATATCAGGGACATGAGCATCTGCAGATTTTGGTATCCTATGCTGAGGGACGATTGTATTACCATAAAGAATGTGCCCCTCAGTAGGGGAGTCAGCAACAAAGGCTCAGAAAAGGGAACAGAAAAGGCAGACAGCAGCCACAATGTCCCCTGGACTGTGCTCCACAAGCATGTGTATCCATTGCTTGATGGCATCAGTCACTACAATGAACCTATCTCCTGCTGCTCTGTCTCCAGGCTTTCCGAGCAAACTTCTGCCAATGATGGGGCTTGATCTACAAGGAGTCTGGTCTCCAAGGAGAAACAATGAAATGACTTGATAATTCTATTCTCAATTATTTTTGAGTCTGTTTTAAGACTGGGCTTTAGGCCCTGACTGACATTAACCAATCACCCATAGCACCAAATTGTGAGCTTATTTAAGCAGAGAGCCATACCCTGAATTACAGGGCTAGAGGAACTATCAGCCTGTGGAGAACCATCTGAATGACCAGGCCCTGACAGGCATCTCTCTCCTAATTGCAGGCTTTTTTCCTGCAGCAGCATTAGTAAGTACATATCATGAATAAATGCCGCACCTCTGCAACACAGAATCTTGACAATGAGTATTTCTATCATAAAATGGCATTTGCAAAAAGGCATAGAGGAGTGTGTCATTATTCCAAGGTACATGTAAAACACAAATAAAAACACTCGTTATACTTATCAAGTGGAAACATGTAAATATTTCAGTTAAATCAATATAAGATGAACTTAAAAGAGTATCTAAGAAAAAATGCTTATGCACAAGTTAAGCACCCTCACTAACTCCAAAATTTCTCTACAGTCACGAACATTTTCAAAACAGTCAAATTTGTTTCTGCCCCTTGTTATCTGGCTAGCCTTTTTATTGTAAGAACAGAATTAGATCCACAGTAGCCATTGTGTTATCACGTGGTCTGAAATGTTAACTGGCCAGGCTGATGGTTATTAACCACTTCTTAATGGACTCCACAATATTCCCAAGTAAGCAATCAGACCTTTAATTTCAACACAGAACTAATGTTCTACAGCTCTTTTTCAAAGAGTTATCATAATCTGAACAAGCCCACAAAAAACAGAATCATCTGTATCATCACCAATAATTCATACTGAGCATTTTACACTGCTCTGTACAGGGCTGACAATACTAGAGGCCAGTTCTACCGTGGGAGTTTCTTAGGTTTTTTCAGTAGTTAGCACTGAATGAAATGTAAAAATTTACATATAATTAACTCATATATTTCTTCCTATCTACTATCACTGAATCAGATCCACGACATGTGCTGAACATGAGAATGGGGAAATTATATAAAGAATCAAAAGAAGGATGAGGAGGGAGGAGAGGAACAGCGGTGGGCATGGGGGAGGGGATCGCCAAAACCCAACAGGGAGCCTGGGCATGTAGATTACATCAATTTTAACTCAGAGAAAAGCCTCTTCCAGAATTAACAGTGTAGACCCACTGCATGTGCACGGTGACTCTTCCCGATGTATGAAAGGTCAGCAGTGTCAGGCCCCCAAATGAAATTTAATGAAAAAGACGTTGTTCTCACCAGCCAGTAACGCCACCCATTACAATCTGGGTAGCTACTGAGTATTTTTCTACCATAGGTCCCGAACTGTGGCCAAACACTCGATTCCACCACTGGTGTCTTCTTGCATACTCAGTTAAATCCAACACTTCATAAGAGTCGTCATCACTTTCATATTCTTCAAAATAGCAAAATGCAAAAAATAAATGTAGAGTCAATCAAAAGTCAGAAATGTCCCATACATCTTTTAAATATCTGTTACAACTCATTACTTTTGGCCTACAGCTAAAAACGCCCACATGGAAATTACTGACTTTACTTAATTCCTGAGACCAGCGCCTCAAGAGTAAAGAGCCCTGCAACAATGACCCCCATATGCTTTCTCAAAGGCCCAGGGACCAGCCTGGGGTCACGAAGCCAGGGCCAACTCAGAATGACACAGTAGTGAGGGGTCACCCCAACCTCCAAATCTTAGTAGGGTCAAGGTCAGAGCAGGGTCCATTTTCATCAGTGGAAGGAATGGGGGTGGGGAGGGGTCCTCCTCTGAGATAACTAGTCTGGAGCCCAGCGAAATCACTTGAGTCTAGACGTTTAAAAAAAGAAAATAATAATACATTTGAAGATGGAGATGAAGGGCCGGAGGTGAAGGTAAGGCAGGAGGTAGGTAGGGCTGTGCTGGGGTGGGGTGGCTCTCCGCTTGAGTTCCGCAGAGAGGGGAAGAAAAGTCTAGCTCGGAGGGGGTGCTGAAAGGGGCTGCCTTAAAAAAATAATAGAGTTCGAAGAATCCTAGGGCAGGGGAAGGAAGAGGTGCCATGGGAGCAAGGTCGAGAGCTGTGAGCCGCGTCCCAGATACCACTTCAGGCCCTCGCCGCTCACCTTGGGGAGGGGGGTTCCGGGTCGCCATGATACCGCCAGCGGCCAATTCTGGAGTGGTCCCCGCCCGCCCTCCTCTCCCTGGCACTTTAAGGGCCGCTCTAGGCGAGGATGGAAATCTATGGTCTCTTTTTTCCTCCTCCTCCTACTCCAGGCGCGTAGTCCTGTCTCCGCCCCCTTCTCTCAGCGCAGGACCTTCTGCCTTCTGCGCAGGCGCGAGACTCCGGAATGTGGGCAGGACCGGTCGGATCATAGCCCCGCGAGAGAGTAGGGGACTTGTAGTCCATTGTCTTCCGCAACTAGGGAGGGGGAGGGACCGCCCCTCCTAGAATTTCGATAACTCGAATTTGATTATTTTGTTTTAAAGAGCCTTAAGGGCTGAAGGTATGGGGGGGAAGGGCGCCACATGGTGGTACAAAGGGAAAACCAGCTGGGTATTGACAAAGACTCTCTCCTTGACCAAACTTTAGTCAGAAGGCTCCTCTGAGCTGTTTTTGACTGAGTCTCCTCCTTGGGTCGTCTTTGACCTGCCAAATTTGTGGCAAGAATCCAGTTAAGTCAGTTTAGTGACAACTCCCCCACCCTTAATATCGAATCACCCTCAATATCCGATCAAATTCCTCAACCCCACCCTCGATATCTGATCACTCTGCCACCAGCAAAAATCCTGTTAAATTGACTTAGCAAGAATACCTCTACCCCTCATGTCTGCTCTTGGTAATCTTCCACCCATTGATCCATTCACTCTGATCATTTACTATAAATTCCCTGCTATATTCAGAGTTGAGACCCATCACTCACCCCTATTGCCATAGTCTTTGTTTTTCGAGAAAGGGTATTGCTCTGTCACCAGGCTGGAGTGCAGTGGCGCGATCATGGCTCACTGCAGCCTCAAACTCCTGGGCCCAAGAGATCGGCCCACCTCAGCCTCCAGAGTAGCTGGGACTCCAGGCGTGCATCACCACTCCTGGCTAATTTATTTTTATATTTTGTGGAGACTAGGTATCCCTGTGTTGCCCAGGCTGGTCTTGAACTTCTGGGCTCAAGCAGTCTTCCTGCCTCTGCATCCCAAAGTGCTGGGATTACAGATGCGAGCCACCATGCAGGGCTATATTGCAATAGTTTTGACACCTATTGCAATAGTCATGAACAAAGTCTTCCTTACCATTTTAAGAAGTGTCCCATAGTTTTTTTGTCAGGCCCATCACTTGCACACTGTCAGAATAATTTTTTAATAGTATTTTGAACACTCTACCAGAATTCCAATGCTTGAGGAAAAAGGCTTGTAAGAGATAAGAGAAACCCTGTTTCAAGCCATATTTTTCTAAGGGCGCAAGGGCTCACAAAGGGACCAAAATTTTTCTAATGCCCTGCTGCTGGAAATTGGAATCTGTTTACCTGCTCTCTCTCTTGAGTTCCTGCCAGGAATCCAAAGGAGGTAAAGAAGAGCCTAGAAACCTCATAATTCCTGACCTGGCAAGAGGACATAATTTTTTAGTGTCATTCTTTTGTTTCTTTGTTTGAGACGGAATCTCGCTCCGTCACCCAGGCTGAAGTGCAATGGTGCAATCTTGGCTCACTGCAACCTCCACCTCCCGAGTTCAAGTGATTCTCCTGCCTCAGCCTCTCAATATCCCAAGGAGCTGGGATTACAGGCATGTGCCACCACGCCTGGCTAGTTTTTGTATTTTTAGTAGAGACAGGGTTTCACCATGTTGCCCAGGCTGGTCTCGAACTCCTAGCCTCAGTGATCCACCCACCTGGGCCTCCCAAAGTGCTGTGATTACAGGGGTGAGCCACCGTACCCGGCCAGCATCATTCTTATTATTTAAATCTAACAGAACAATAAGGTCAAGGTCTTCACCCAGAAACCCCATGGGATTCTATGAATACAAAGCCGTATTGATCACCAAGCAGCTAACCCAAGTCCACATAAACCAACCCAGAAACTTGTCTTGAACTTGCATTGCACCCACATCTACTGTACAATTAAACAAAAGTCCTCTCAGTATTCATTTTAATGGAAAAACAAGAAATTCTGGTATAAATTGCATTACTTAAAAAATTGGCTTGCATAATTGCACTTGGCTTTTCAAATCCTGGCACTTTCTTATTTCTTTTTACAATATGCCCATTTATTAATATCCTTATTTGTTAATTTTAATAGCAAACCGCAATTACTTTTGCACCAACTTAATACATAGCTTGCAAGTTTATGTTTTGTCATTTGTTGACTGGGAAAGGAATTTTCCTAAGCATGTAAAATCCCTATAAATTGAATGGCTTACCTTCATTATCATTTGTATTATGATACTAATTTCTAGTAACTATTAAGTAACTTGTCTCCCTTTATTTCTTACCATATCTCTGCAAGTAATTAGCCTGTTAGCTTCAATTATGTTTTATTTTAATTTAAAACTGATTGGAAAAGCAAATTCTCTTTTGCTACCACCCAATATAAGTTCACTATGTAGAGACTAGCAAAAGCATGTGGACAATCCTGGCAATCACTTTATTGAGATTAATGTTCATGGAGGTGGTTTGCAAGGTTGTGTTTGAAATGCTTGTTCTCTAGTGCCATAAAGAAATAGCACTTGAACATAAATTTAATTGATTTAGTAAGGCCATTTTTACTTTTTGCAGAAAGGGTACACTCGCTAGCACTTTTGCCACAAGAGTACACTGAACAAAGGAGACAGGGTCATTTATAACCTCACGCGTCTACCTTACTGCTGTGTCTGGTTTCCATTGGCTGGAACGGAACCTCACATTCTGTATTTGTCCTGATTGGCTAGCAAGTTAGAACTTTTAAAAGAGGCAAAGGCAGAGGAGAACAAAGGAAGAAGGAAGTAACTTGTGGAATGCTGAGAAAGAAAAAAACACTTTTAAATAAGGAAGAGAAACAGGCTATGACCTAATGCTTGCTTGGACCAGTATAAGCATGCCAAGGCAAATATTGAGGCTAAATTGTGGGAGCTAAGAAGATAAAGTACATTGATTTCTTTATTACGGCTAGCAGACATTTAAGAATGTTAGCACAGGTCTTTGAATAAATTTTGCTTCTAAGAGAAGTTACTATTTATTCCTAAT
>NW_016805123.1:67788-71373 GCF_001698545.2 Rhinopithecus bieti | reverse complement strand
CAAAAAAAAAAAAAAGAAATGTATTGGTTTGGTCCAGAAAGGTGGGACAGCTCACAATGGGGGCTTCCAGGCTGTAGGTGAACTTAAACATTTTCTGATTGACAATTGGTTGAGTTTATCTAAAGACCTGAGATTCATAGAAAGGGAATGTTCAGGGTAAGATAAAGACTGTGGAGACCAAAGTTCTTTTGAAGTCTTATGTGGCTGCCCTTAGAAACATTAGATGACAAATGTTTCCTATTCAGATTTTAGTTAATTTCTTTAGGATTAGGAGGGTTTGGAAGAAAATATCTACCTATGTTAATGTAGATTCTTTACAGATGCAAATTCTCCCCCACAAAGAACAGCTTTGTAGGCCATTTCAAAATACGGCAAAGAAAAATTTGGGGTAAAACATTTTGATTTTCTTCCTTGTCTCGTAATGTTATGCCAGAGTCAGTTTGGAAAGTAAGTCACAATACATAGGGTTAAATAAAACCCATCTGATGAGAATTTATGATTTGTAGAGCATGTCTCCCCAGACCCCTTAGATAGGAATTTGGGCAAGATAAAAAAATCAGAATTTAGTCCTCATGTGTGACATGGATTTTTTAAAGTATGAATCAGCAGCTGAGTGTGGCGGCTCAGGCCTGTAATCCCACTTTGGGAGGCTGAGGCAGGAGGATCACTTAAGCCCAGGACTTTGAGACCAGCCTGGGCAACATAGGGAGACCCCCGTTTCTACAAAACAAAAAAATAAAAAATTGGCTGGGCACAGTGGCTCATGCCTGTACTGCCAGCACTTTGGGAGGCCGAGGCAGGCAGATAACCTGAGATCGGGAGTTTGAGACGGGCCTGGCCAACGTAGTAAAAGCCGGTCTCTACTAAAAATTTAAAAATTAGACAGACACGGTGGCACGCACCTGTAGTCACAGCTACTCAGGAGGCTGAGGCTGGAGAATTGCTTGAGCCCAGGAAGGCAGAGGTTGCAGTGAGCCAAGATCACGCCACTGCACTCCAGCCTGGGTGACAGAGCGAGACTCCATCTCAAAAATAAAATAAAATATAATATAAAAAATTAGCCAGACATGGTGTCGCACACCTGTGGTCCCAGCTACATGGGAAGCTGAGGTGGGAGGATCATTTAAACCTAGGAGGTTGAGGCTGCAGAGAGACACTGTATCAAAAAAAAAAAGTGAATCAAGGAAATAACCATTAAGGCAAATATGATTTAGGGAAATCCTGGCACTTTAGATACAAGGGTTGGTTCTCCAAAGTTCCTCAGCCTGTAGCCCTCGACATGCAATTCTAAGACTGGCTGGATAAGTTAATGTTCATTTAAAAGACAGTTACTTTGTGTATGACTCCACTTTTCAAAACAAAACGACATTAGGGGACATAGCTTCAAGTCTCCTCTCTGAAATATTTTCCAGAAATTACAGATTTGAGTTCGTACACTCCTTCTTTCCCGTTGCCAACCCATTCTTAATGAGGTGCCAACAAATAGAGAAGTAGTAAATGATGGGCCACTGAAAGAAGAGAAAGGGGGGAAAAAAAAAGAGAAAGGAAAACAATAAATTGGAAGAGTAAAATGGAGGGTTGACAGGGCCAATGACATCCAAATGACACTGACATATTGAAACCGTCTTTGCAAAATTATGACTGAGACAGCGAAAGAGATCTAACTTCACCTACTCCATCTTGCTTCTAACCTCCAAGCAGTCCTTGTTCATTCCTGGGCATAGGCTGAATTAACTTTGGGAGAAACTTAGTTTATAGTTTATAGTTTAAAGACCACAGCCAGGTGCAGTGGCTCACACCTGTAATCCCAGCACTTTGGGAGGCTGAGGCAGGTGAATCATTTGAGGTCAAGAGTTTGAGACTAGCCTGGCCAACATGGCAAAACCCCATCTCTACTAAAAATTAAAAAAAAAAAAAAATTAGCGAGGCATGGTGGTGCACACCTGTAATCCCAGCTACTTGGGAGGCTGAGGCAGGAGAATCGCCTGAAACTGGGAGGTGAAGGTTGCAGTCAGCCAAAGATCCACACCACTGCGTACAGCCTGAGGTGACAGAGGGACGCCCACCTTCAAAAAAAAAAAAAAAAAAAAAAAAAAAAAAGACCACACACACAACAACAGAGGACAACAGCCCTTTCCCAAAGCAGACCTCCTTTTTGCCTGGGGACTAGATTGCCTTTGTAGGACAAACATTAGCCACAAGTTTAGAAATTATGGTTTAGGAGTCATGCAGCTGGAGGCTACTAAATTCTGACCCTCCCTAAACTGCTCCTAAAATCAGTGCTAGAGATATTTTGCAGAGCCTGCACTTGATGGTTCAGCTGGCGCTACCCAGATCGATACACTGGCTCATCTGATCTTGTGGCCCCACCCATGAACTGACTCAGTGCAAGACAACTTCGACTCCTTATGATTTCATCTCTGACCAATCAGCACTCCTAGTTCACGGGCATCCGCCTACCCACCAAGTTATCCTTAGTTCAAGAACAGCCTGGCCAACGTGGTGAAACCCTGTCTCTACTAAAAATACAAAATTAGCCGGGCGTCGTGGTGTGCACCCGTAATCCCAGCTACTTGGGAGGCTGAGGCAGGAGAATCCCTTGAACCAGGGAGGCAGAGGTTGCAGTGAGCCGAGATTGCGCCATTGCACTACAGGCTAGGCAAAAAGAGCAAAACTCCTCTAAAAAGTAAAAAAGAAGAAAAAAAAGGCTCTGCTCCTTGAATGCTCAGGGAGACTGATTTGAGTAATAATAAAACTCTGGTCTCCCACACAGCCGGCTCTGCATGAATTACTCTTTCTCTCCTGCAGTTCCCTGTCTTGGTAAATTTGCTCTGTGTAGGCAGCGGGCAAGGTGAGCCCCTTGGGTGGTTACAATATTTCTAGCAATATCTGCCAACTACAGAAAGAAGCCACTTACCTATCAAGTATAAGGTAGTTAGAATCAAATGGCTATGGAGAAATGAGGAAGAGAATTTTTTAAGAAACATTGCTCTTAAAATACTGTTAAATAAAATGTATATGCCAGTACAGTGGCTCACGCCTGCAATCCTAGCACTTTGGGAGGCTGAGGTAGAAGGATTGCTTGAGTGGAGGAATTCTAAACCAGCCTGGGCAACACAGTGAGACCCCATTTCTACAAAAAATAAAAATATTAGGCGGGCATGGTGGCACGTGCCTGTAGTCCCAGCTACACGAGGAGGCTGAGGTGGAGGATCACTTGAGTCCAGGAGGTTGAGGCTGCAGTGATATCTGATTGTACCACTGCACTTTAGCCTGGGTGACAGAGAGAGACCTCGTATTAAAAAATAATGATAAATAAATATTAATGAAAATAGGATACAATTTATGAGAGGCCTTTGGTTTGGACTGAACTCCCACACTAGGACCAACAGACCAAAGCAAAATAAAGTCACTCGTGGAAGTTCCATACCACCAGAAAGCCAAGAAATCTTTTGACCTTCCAAGAAATCAGGAGAGAGAGAGAGATGATAGCCAAATCCCCAAATAGGCCAGTTTCAACCAGCATGATAAGGAAGTCCCTCTGCTTTAACCTTTACAAGGAAAGTAACTTTTTTTTTTTTTTTT
>NW_016805123.1:56368-65946 GCF_001698545.2 Rhinopithecus bieti | reverse complement strand
GAAAAATAAAAAGTGACAGGACAACAACCAGAACATTTCCCACTCCCTGAACAATCTTACCACCCTACCTTAGCTACACCTGTCACACCCTACTAGATATCTACACTGAATCATCTACATATTCACCCACTCCCAAACAACTCCCACTGTCTTTGAAGCTACCGAAAGGAACAAGACAAAATTCAGGCTCACCTTATCCTTTCCCCTTCCTTTTCTCTCACAGGTAGACATCCTTTCTCTACTTGAATACCTGGCAACGATTGTCCCTTACAAGATAAAGTCTTTACAAAATAAAGTCTACATTTCTAGCACACTGCAGTGAGTGGCAAATTTTGTTGTAAAGCACCAGAGAGTAAATATTTTAGGGTTTGTTAGCCACCTATGGTCTTTGTCACATATTCTTTTTTTTCCCAACAATTCCCTAAAATGTAAAACAGTTCTCTACACAGACTCCACAAAATGGGAGTGGGAAATATTTGGCCTACAAGTCGTGGTTTGCTGACCCCTGTGTTGAGGAAAAGAACTCTGTAAAATATTTGAAGAGATGGATTCCAAGCCAAAGTCCTAAGCAGTTTCCAGCTTGAGTTTTCCTTAGTGATTTTGGGGGCCCAAGATATTTTCCTTTCACAATGTACATTGGTTCTGTCTTGAAAAGCAGGTCAACACGAAGGGTGGGGAGGGAGGGAGCTTCCAGATCATAGGTGGATTCAAAGACGTTCTAATTGGCAATTGGTTGAAAAAGTTACTATCTAAAAACCTGGAATCAATGGAATCAATAGAAGGGAATGTCTAGGTTGATACGGGGTTGCAGAGACCAAGGTCCTTATTACACAGATGAAGCTTCCAAGTAACAGGCTTCAGAGAAAATAGATTGTAAATGTTTCTGATCAGAGTTTTAAAGTGCCAGACTCTTAGATAATTCTCTCCTGAATCAGAGAAAAGACCTGGAAAGGGAAGGTGATGCTCGACATAATGTAGATTTTTCCCCACAAGAGACAGCTTTACAGGACTATTTCAAAACATGTCAAAGATATATTTTAGGATAAAATACTTCAATTTATTTCAGGGCCTGCTATCGGTCAAGTGATGCTATACTAGAGTCAGGTAGGAATTTGGTGCCTTTTTTTTTTGAGACAGAGTCTCGCTCTGTCGCCCAGGCTGGAGTGCAGTGGCGCGATCTCAGCTCACTGCAAGCTCCACCTCCCGGGTTCACGCCATTCTCCTGGTTCAGCCTCCCGACTGGCTGGGACTACAGGCGCCCGCCACCAAGCCCGGCTAGTTTTTTGTATTTTTTAGTAGAGACGGGGTTTCACCGTGTTAACCAGGATGGTCTCAATCTCCCGACCTCGTGATCCGCCCGTCTCGGCCTCCCAAAGTGCTGGGATTACAGGCTTGAGCCACCGCGCCCGGCCAGAATTTGGTGTCTTATTGCTACAAAGAGTCTGTTTGGTCAGTCTTAAGATCTCTGTTTTAATGTTAACGCTGGTCAGTTGTGCCTGAATTCCAGAGGGAGGAGGGTATCATGAGGCATGTCCTGAACTGGTTTTTCAGGTTAACTTTAGAATGCTCTTGGCCAAGAGGAGGGGTCCATTTAGTTGGCTGGGGACTTAGAATTTTATTTTTGGTTTACAGCTGGCATATAGGACTCTTCACATTTTGGACCCAAATTACCTCTCTGGTCTCCTACTGCAGCTTGCTTCAAGATTCCTTCTCTTCTAGGCCTACTAAACTTACTAAGTTTTCTGAATACACATTGCTTTTTCCAACCTCCATGGCTTGGCTCATGCTCTTTCCTCTGTCTTCAAACAATGGCTCTTATCTGCCTGGCAACACACAAACATGCATTTTTTTTTATTTTCTTTTTTGAGATAGTCTTACTTTGTCACCCAGGCTGCAGTGCAGTGGCATGAAGAAGGTGGCTCACTGTGGCCTCAACTTTCTGGGCTCAAGGGATTCTCCTGCCTCAAGCCTCCCCAAGTAGCTGGGACTACAGGTGCATGCCACCATGCCTGGCTAATTATTTGTATTTTTTGTAGAGATGGATTTTTGCCATCTTGCCCAGGCTGGACTTGAACTCCTGAGCTCAAGCAGTCTGCCCGCCTCAGCCTCCCAGTGCTGAAATTACAGGCATGATCCACCACATCCAGCCCAGAAATGTTTTAAGATGCATCTTAGAAAGTAAATTCTACGGTTTTTTTCTATTTCTCCCAAAGACCTCCCTACCTACCTTGTGTTGAATTTCAAGCAGGCAGTTCAGCATTTTGACTAAGCATTTGGATGGACTTTGGGATCAGCCGGACGTGAGTTCAAATTCCAGCTCTGGGCCAGGTACAGTAGCTCATGCCTGTAATTCCAGCACTTTGGGAGGCTGAGGTGGGTGGATCACGAGGTCAGGCATTCAAGACTAGCCTGACCAACATGGTGAAACCCCGCCTCTACTAAAAATACAGAAATTAGCCAGTGTGCTGGCACATGTGTAATCCCAGCTACTCAGGAGGCTGAGGCAGAAGAATCGCTTGAACCTGGGAGGCAGAGGTTGCAGTGAGCCAAGATCGCACCACTGCACTCTAGCTTGGGCGACAGAGCAAGACTCCATCTAAAAAAAAAAAAATTCCAGCTCTATCCTTCCTAGTTTTGTCTTTGGAAAAGGTGTACAAACTAAGAATAAAATTCCAAGCCCCACAACGGACTGAACTGACCATCTCTTGGCCAACGGGACTGCAGAATAATCTTGAAAACTGAGTTCTCAGCCATGATGGGATAAGAGATTAGCTATCCCTCGTTATACCCCAACGCTGGGTAACCACAGTTAGGCTTTCTTCCCTAAAGGCTGAACAGAAACCTGCCTTTTCAAAGGACTCCACCATTGATTGATATCAACTAACTGCCTGCTGCTGCTCCTCCTTTTTCACCTGATAAGAGATTACTTATGATGGGCCGGACACAGTGGCTCACGGCTGTAATCCCAACACTTTGGGAGGCCGAGGTAGGCAGATACCTGAGATCAGGAGTTGGAGACTAGGCTGGCCAACATGGTGAAACCCCGTTTCTACTAAAAATACAAAAATTAACCAGGTATGGTGGCGGGCACCTGTAATCCCAGCTACTCAGGAGGCTGAGGCAGGAGAATCGCTTGAACCCGGGAGGTGGAGGTTTCAGTGAGCCGAGATCACACCACTGCATTCCAGCCTGGGTGACAAGAGTGAAACTCCATCTCAAAAAAAAGGATATCACTTACCACGGAGTGGTTCTGGCCAGTCTATGGACAATGCACAGTAAGGGTTTTCCTGTATTCTGCTTCACCTTTTGAGGTAAGAGGGCCAAAAACTCCTACCTCAGATAATGCTAACACCTCCATGTTCCGTACATGGGTCTCACAGAGAGGGATAAAGATCAATTGCGCATGCACAGGTTTCTCTCATACATATTCGTGACCCCTCCTATAGTTTATTAAATATGTATATTTGACCACTCCATTCAGCATAAATTCCTGTTTCCTTTGCCCCTCCCTCAAAGTGTCTGTTTCTGGCTTCCGGCTGGAGACTATGCTTCCCATTCTATCAGAATGGTTACTCCGCAGGCTGCAACCCTTTATGAAAAATAAAGCTCTCCTTTCCAAATTTATAAACCTCATCATTTTCAGCTGACAGGTGTTAGCCTTTCTGACTTTCCAGTTCCTCCTCTCAAAACTTAGAAAGATGAATTGAACATAAGATAATAAACTCAAGTACCTAGAGTTTTGAATGTGGCTCATAATGAATATTCATTAAAGGTTAGCTTTTATTATTCAGTCATTCATTCATTTACCAAATGTTTATTGTGCACTTCCAAAGGGCTAGGCAATGTGCTAGGCACTGTCAGTGATTGATCAATAAACAAGATAAGCTAGTTATCTTCCTAGATGTTATGGAGTATTAGGGTTCTCCAAAGGGTCGGAACTAGTAGGATATACGTGTATATGAAAGGGAGTTTATTAAGGAAAATAGGCTCACACGATCACAAGGCAAAATCCCACAATAGGCCATCTGCAAGCTGGGGAAGGAAGAAGCCAGTAGTGGCTCAATCTGAGTCCAAAAGCTTCAAAAGCAAGGAAGCCAACAGTGCAGCCTTCAGTCTGTGGGTGAAGGCCCGAGAGCCCCCGAGAAACCACTGGCATAAGTCCAAGAGTCCAGAGGCTGAAGAACCTGGAGTCTGATGTCCAAGGGTGGGAGGAACGGAAGGAAGCATCCTGCATGAGAGAAGGATGAAAGCCAGAAGAGTCACGGCCAGACGTGGTGGCTCATGCCTGTAATCTGAACACTTTGGAAGGCCAAGGCAGGTGGATCACTTGAGGCCAGTTCAAGACCAGCCTGGCCAACATGGCGAAATGCTGTCTCTACTAAAACTGCAAAAATTGGCCAGACATGGTGGTGCATGCTTATGGTCCCAGCTACTCGGAAAGCTGAGGCAGGAGAATCGCTTGAAACCAGGAGGCTGAGGTTGCAGTGAGCCAAGATTGTGTCACTGCATTCCAGCCTGGGCAACAGAGTGAGACTCTGTCTCCAAAAAAAAAAAAAGAAAAAAGAAAGCCAGAAGCCAGAAAACTCAGCAAGCCAGCTGATCCCACCTTCTTCCACCTGCTTTGTTCTAGTCCTGCTGGCAGCCCATCAGTGGTGCCCACCCACATTGAGGATGGGTCTTCCTCTTCCAGCCCACTGACTCAAATGTCAGTCTTCTCTGGCAACACCCTCACAGATATACCCAGAAACATTCCTTTATCACCTATCTAGGCATTCTTCAATCTGATCAAATTGATACCTAATATTAACCATCACATACAGCATCAAAGTAAAACAAATAAATACAGATTGTAATTAGTGCTGGGAGAGAAATGTAAAGGGCCTAAGGCCTGACATACATAATCAATAGTCTATTGAATGAAGTCCCAAATTTAATTTAGACAACTATTTTGAGCTCTTTTGGCCTCCCTTAACTGCAAAATAAGGATTAGATTTCTAAACTCACTTCCAACTCCTAATCTTATTTTATTTTATTTTATTTTATTTTTTGAGACAGAGTCTCACTCTGTCACCCAGGCTGGAGTGCAGTGGCGAGATCTCAGCTCACTGCAACCTCTGCCTCCTGGGCTCAAGTGATTCTTCTGCGTCAGCCTCCCCAGTAGCTGGGACTACAGGCACCCACCACCATGCCCAGCTAATTTTTCTATTTTTAGTAGAGACAGGGTTTCACTATGTTGGCCAGGCTGGTCTCGAACCCCTGACCTCATGATCTGCCCACCTTGGCCTCCCAAAATGCTGGGATTACAAGAGCCCGCCACCACACCCGGCTAACTTTTGTATTTTTAGTAGAGCTGGGGTTTCACCATGTTGGCCAGACTGGTCTCCAACTCCTGACCTCAGGTGATCCGCCCACCTCAACCTCCCAAAGTGCTGGGATTACAGGCGTGAGCCACCGCCTTCAGCCCATGATAAGTGATCTCTTATCAGGTGAAAAAGGAGGAGCAGCAACAGGCAATTAGGTGATATCAATCAATGGTGGAGTCCTTTGAAAAGGCAGGTTTCTGTTCAGCCTTTAGGGAAGAAAGCCTAACTGTGGTTACCCAGGGTTGGGGTATAACGAAGGACAGCTAATCTCTTATCCCATCATGGCTGAGAACTCAGTTTTCAAGATTATTCTGCAGTCCCGTTGGCCAAGAGATGGTCAGTTCAGTCCGTTGTGGGGCTTGGAGTTTTATTTTTAGTTTATGCACCTTTTCCAAAGACAAAGCTAGGAAGGACAGAGCCGGAATTTTTTTTTTTTTTTTTAGATGGAGTCTTGCTCTGTCGCCCAAGCTGGAGTGCAGTGGTGCGATCTCTGCTCACTGCAACCTCCACCTCCTCAGTCTCCCAGGGTGCTGGGATTACAGGCGTGAGCCACCGCACCCAGCCTCCAACTCTCAACTCCCAATTCTATGTGTGATATTCCATAGGCAATTCTGCTATTCTCCATCTCCCTGCCCAAAGTACCAGTGTTAGCAAGAACTCTAGAGATCCCAGCTACCCTCCTAAGGTTTCTGTTATGTACTAAATTGTGTCCCCTCAAAATTTATATGCGAAGCCCTACCCACCGATGGAGACAGGGCCCTTAAGGAAGTAATTAATGTTAAATGAGATAGTAAGGATGGAATCCTAATCCAACAGGACGGTGCCCTTACAAGGAGAGTCAGTGCCACCTCATCAGTGCCACCCTCATCTACCAGAGAGCTCTCCCTCTCTCCATGGGCACACAGAGAAGAGGCCATGTGAGGACACAGTGAGAAGACAGTCATCTGCAAACCAGGAAGAGAGTCCTCAGCAGAACCCAGCCCGGCCGGCACCTTGATCTTGGACTGCCAGATTCTGGAACTGTGAGAAAATAAACAGCTGATTTTGTTTGTTTGTTTGTTTGCTTGCTTGTTTTTTGAGACAGAGTCTCACTTTATCACCCAGGCTGGAGTGCAGCAGTGAGATATCAACTCACTGCAACCTCTGTCTCCTGGTCCGAGCAATTCTGCCACAGCCTTCCCAGTAGCTGGGACTACAGGAGCATGCAACCACACCTGGCTAATTTTTGTATGTTTTCAGAGACAGGGTTTCACCATGTTGGCCAGGCTGGTCTCGAACTCCTCACCTCAGGTGATCCACCCACCTCGGCTACCCAATGTGCTGGGATTTCAGATGTGAGCCACCGCACCCGGCTAAATGTCTGTTGTTTATAAGCCAACTGCCTGTAATATTTTTTTATGGCAGTGCAGGCAGGCTAATACAGTTCCTCAGCTGCTTTCTGCTCTCTGTGTGTTTAGGGATTCCCCAGGTACTAACCAGAAGTTCAAGCTAGGGGTTGGAGAAGGAAGGTCACACATACAGAAGCAAGAACCTCAACCCCTAGAATTGTTATGAAAATCAAATAAAATGCTATTTGTAAGTAGTCTTCCTGTGCTGGACTAAATTAAAAGAACTTTGCAGCTCTCCCTCTCCCCATGTTTCCTCAGCCTCTGGAATCAAGGGCCTTTATCTCTTCTTCCTGTTCTGGACCAAGGCTTACCCATTAGTTCCATTTCTCTTAACTTTTCTGGCAACCTCATTTCAAGACTCAAATAGTTATTTAAGACACTGGGCTTTCATCAGTGGCACCCTCATCTACCACTACAGATGTTCATAATTCAAATATCTACAAGTGGTGTTTGTTTGTTTGTTTGCTTTGAGACAGAGTCTCACTCTGTCACCCAGACTGGAGTGCAGTGGCACAATCTCAGCTCACTGCAAACTCTGCCTCCTGGGTTCAAGCAATTCTCCTGCCTCAGCCTCCTGAGTAGCTGGGACTACAGGCGTGTGCCACCACACTCGGCTAATTTTTGTACTTTTAGTACAGATGGGAATTTCACCATGTTGACCAGGCTGGTCTCGAACTCCTGACCTCAGGTGATCCGGCTGCCTCGGCCTTCCAAAACGCTGGGATTACAGGCATGAGCCATCGTGCCCGGTCTCCATAAGTGTTTTTTGAAGGGGGAAGGGGGACTAGTAGTTATTAACTCCCAGAAGACACCTGGGCCACTATGTAAATAAATTGACTCCTTCCCAAACCGTATCAGCATTCCAAGAGGGAGAAAGCTTGTGCAAAACTTATTTTGTAAATGAACTTGTTCCACCCTAATCCTAACACAGTGGGGCCCACTCACCCCACATTTACATGATTTTAAATGTCCTAAGTGACTCTTCAAAGGACTGAGATAATTAGGCGGGGACAGTGGCTCACGCCTGTAATCCCAACACTTTGGGAGGCCAAGGCGGGTGGATCACTTGAGGTGAGGAGTACGAGACCAGCCTGGCCAACATGGTGAAACCCCATCCCTACTTAAAAAAAAAAAAAAAAAAATTATTAGCTGGGCGTGGTGCTGGGCACCTGTAATCCCAGCTACTCGTAAGGCTGAGGCAGGGAGAATTGCTTGAACCCGGGAGGTGGAGGTTGCAGTGAGCCAAGATCGCGCCACCGCACTGCAGCCTAGGCGATAGAGCGAGACTCCATCTCAAAATAAACAAACAAACAAACAAATGAAGGGCTGAGATAATTGCTATTGAAGAAAGTGTGGTAAAACTGACACTGCATATACTAGTATATTAGAGTGTAAACAGGTACAAATTCTAGTAATGTGAATATACAGTCTTAAAGATGCCCGTATATTTTGCCTCAATAATCTCACTTAAAAGTCAATGCCAAAACCGGGCACGGTGATTCACACCTGTAATCCTAGCACTTTGGGAGGTTGAGGCAGGAGGCTTGCTTGAGCCCAACCATTTGAGACCAGCCTGGGAAACATAGCAAGACCCCATCTCTCAAACAAACAAACAAACAAAAAACAAAGAAAATTATAAAGAAAAATCAGCGCCAGCTGGTCGTGGTGACTCATGCCTGTAATCCCAGCACTTTGGGAGGCTGAGGCAGGTGAATTACCTGAGGTTGGGAGTTCAAGACCAGCCTGACCAACATGGTGAAATCCAGTCTACTGAAAATACAAAATTAGCCAGGCATGGTCGTGCACACCTGTAGTCCCAGCTGCTGGGGATGTGGAAGCAGGAGAATCGCTTGAACCCGGGAGGCGGAGGTTGCAGTGAGCCGAGATCACACCACTGCACTCCAGCCTGGGTAACAAGAGTGAAATTCAGTCTAAAAAAAAAAAAAAAAGAAAGAAAAGAAAACTCAGTGTCAAAAAGGAAGAGGAGCATAAGGGTTGAAAAGCTACCTATTGGGTACTATGTTTATTATTTGGGTGATAGGTTCAATAGAAGCCCAAACCTCAACATTATGCAGTATATCCATGTAACAAACCTGCACATGAGCCTTGGAATCTGAAATTTAAAAAAAAGAATACAACCTATATGATAAAATTTAAAATAAAATAAATCAGTGCCCAAAATTGTGTGAAGAATCCTTATGCTTAAAGATATTTATTGCAAAGTTGGTTTTTTGGGGGTGTTTTTGTTTGTTTGAATTTTTTTTTCATAATGAAAAGGAATAGAAACAATAGGGGAAATGGAAAGTGTCCAACAATAGATGAATAGTTGAGGAAATTATGGAATGTTATGTTTAGAAAGACTGTAGGGCCAGGCATGGTGCCTAACGCTGTAATCCCAGCACTTTGGGAGGATAAGGCATACAGATCACCTAAGGTCAGGAGTTTGAGACCAGCCTGGCCAACATGGTGAAACCGTGTCTCTACTAAAAATACCAAAATTAGCGGGGCATGGTGGCACGTGCCTATAATCTCAGCTACTCAGGAGGCTGAGGCAGAAGAGTCACTTGAACTCGGGAGGCGGAGGTTGCAGTGAGCAGAGATCGATCTACTGCACTCCAGCCTGGGCGACACAGCGAGACTCTGTCTAAAAAAAAAAAAAAGAAAAAAAAATATTGTAATAGCAGGAAAATGCTTAAGTGAAAAAAATTGTATACCAAATTATATACAGTTTTATTGTGTTATTTTATTTTATTTTATTTTATTTTATTTTATTTTATTTTATTTTGAGGCAAGGTCTCACTTTGTTGCCCAGTCTGGAGTGCAGTAG
>NW_016805123.1:50417-53689 GCF_001698545.2 Rhinopithecus bieti | reverse complement strand
CTTTTTTTTTTTTTTGAAGACCAAGTCTCACTGTGTCACCAGGCTGGAGTGCTGGAGTGCAGTGGTGCGATCTTGGCTCACTGCAACCTCCATCTCCCGGGTTCAAGCAATTCTCCTACCTCAGCCTCCCGAGTAGCTGGGACTACAGGCATGCGCCATCACACCCAGCTAACTTTTTTGTATTTTTGGTAGAGATGGAGTTTCATCATGTTGATCAGGATGGTCTCAATCTCTTGACCTTGTGATCCGCCTGCCTCAACCTCCCAAAGTGCTGGGATTACAAGCATGGGCCACCGCGCCAGGCTCTTTTTTTATTTAAACAATTTTATTGGCATATAATTCACATATCCTACAATTCATCCATATAAAGTGTACAGTTTTTACTATATTACACTATTTTTTTAAATTGTGATAAAATACATATAAAAGTTGCTATTTTTAAGTTTACAAGTCAGTGGCATTAAATACATCTACAAGATTGTACAACCATCACCACTATCTATTTCCAAAACTTTCTTATCACCCTAAACAGAAACTCTGTAAATCATCAAGCAATAACTCCCCATTCTCCTTCCCCTCAACCCCTAATAACCTCTAGTCTATTTTCTGTCTCTTTGAATTTGCCTCTTCTAGGTACGTCTTATAAGTGGAATTATACAATATTTGTCTTTTTGTATCTGGCTTATTTCATTTAGCATAATGTTTCTAAGGTTCAACCCTGTTATTGCATGTATCAGAACTTCATTTTTATTTTATTTTTAAATTTTATTTTAGTGCAGTGACACAATCTCAGCTCATTGCAACCTCTGCCCCCTGGGTTCAAGCAGTTCTCCTAACTCAGCCTCCCCAGTAGCTAGGATTAGTGGCGTGCGCCACACACCCTGCTAATTTTTGAATTTTTAGAAGAGACAGAATTTTGCCATTTTGGCCAAGCTGGTCTCAAACTCCTGACCTCAGGCATCCGCTTCTCTCTGCCTCCCCAAGTGCTGGGATCACAGGCGTGAGCCACTGTGCCTGGCCAGAACTTCATTGTGTTTTTTTGTTTGTTTGTTTGTTTTTTTAAAGTACTAGCATTCCATTGCGTGGATGTACCACATTTTGTTTATCCATTCATCTGTTGATCAACATTTGGCTTGCTTTCATCTTTTGGCTATTGTAAATAATGCTGCAATGAACATTGGTGTACAAGTCTCTGTCCGAGTCCCTGCTCTGTATGCTACCTTTTGTGTAACAACTCTCAGTCAGATACAAATACATATATGCTTGTAGCTTGATCTGTATACAGAAATACTGAAAGACACCAGGCTTGGTGACTCACTCCTGTAATCTAGCACTTTGGGAGGCCGAGGCAGGCGGATCATGAGGTCGAGAGTTCAAGACGAGCCTGGCCAACATGGTGAAACCCTGTCTCTACTAAAAATACAAAAATTAGCCAGGCGTGGTGGCGGGCACCTATAATCCCAGCTGCTTGGCAGGCTGAGGTACAAGAATCGTTTGAACCCAGGAGGCAGAGGTTGCAGTGAACCGAGATAGCACCACTGCACTCTAGCCTAGGCGACAAGGGCGAAACTCCATCTCAAAATATATATATATGTATTGCCTAAGCAAAAAATCCAAATCATGTGACATTCCTGAGTTACTACCAGCAAAGGGCCTATTAAAAAAGGCAGAAATCTACATACGGGGAAGGGTGAAGGAGCAAAAAGTAGACGTGAATAGCAAGTACTCCACTCTCCAATCAATGAACTATTTCTACAAGTTCAAATTGAGTAAAGAATAATTTAGCCACTGAATTAACTTATTCAACAATATTTATTATATTTTCCTATATACAAAAGACAGGAATATCAAATTATACTGATTATTTTTATCTCTAATGTTAATGTTAAGATAATGATTCTTGTGAACCATACACACAGCATTGCTAATAATATTATCTTACTATTTTTCAAGTTACAATATTCTGAGATGGAAAAGAAAATAACCTTCATTGGAGAATGTGGCTGAAGAAGACAGCTGCCCGAGGAAATAAATGCAACAAAATATAAAGTCGAATTTTCCTGGTTCTCTCAGGAGTAGATAGTATTGCCAGAGAAATTAAACTCACGCTGCTCATACTTTCTTCCAGAAAAGTAGGGTTCTAAATGACCCAGGACCAAAAAAAAAAAAAAAAAAAGAAGAAAAAAAAAAGCCATTGTGTGTTATTGTAACCAGAAAACACCAGAGCATGAGAGAAAATTCATTTTTCAAAGAGAGGCATAGAAGGCAGAAGACAAGGTTAATAATAATGTCATCCAATTATTTAACAAAAGGAAGCAGCGCTCAGATCGCTGAACCAGGCTACTATTAAAGAGTACACAGAGGAGAAAAATGTTCACATCAGTCAGAGATGGTGGAAATAACCCTCAATCAGATACAAATCCTTAAAGTTATAGGCAAAATTGGCCCCAGCACCTGTCTGATCACAGGCTTTCCAAAGGTCATTGGTGGGTCCTAGGAAAACTCTTTCTGTGGCTTTATCTTTTCTGGCTAATTTTTATATAACTCAACACACTTCCTCAGGGCACTAAAAAGCAAACACGTGGCCAGAGCAGTCAGCCCTGAGTATGTCAGGAGAGGAGAAGGCTGCCAACAGCCCCATTCCCTGATGTAAGTCTTCCTGCCCGTAAGCAGATTTCAAAATAACATTTCTCACTCCAGAATATCTACCGCATTCCGACAGTTCTTGGATGAGTGGAAGTGGATCTATCTGTTCTTTGAGGGTACTTTGAGGGTATATCTCTTGCAGAAGTTTTGAGACCCTACTACATTCTACATTCTATGAGAAAACATCCAGAACATCAGGCCATTAAAAACGAACAAGTAAAACAGACCAGTCTTTCCAGCAATTTGCTGTATCCTAATCACCTTCTGATGATCCATTAGAATTCCCAAATTAATAATTTTTTGGCCAGGCACGGTGACTCACACCTGTAATCCCAGCACTTTGGGAGGCCGAGGCAGGTGGATCACCTGAGGTCGGGAGTTCAAGACCAGCCTGGCCAACATGGCAAAACCCCGTATCTACTGAAAATACAAAAATTAGCCGGGCATGGTGGTGCAGACCTGTAACTCCAGCTAATCTGGAGGCTGAGGCAGGAGAATCTCTTGAAGTCAGGAGGCAGAGGTTTCAGTTAGCCGAGATCACACCACTGCACTCCAGCCTGGGTGACAGAGCAGGACCCCGTCTCAAAAAAAAAAAAGAAAAAGAAAAAAAAAAACATTTTTTTTTC
>NW_016805123.1:40976-48830 GCF_001698545.2 Rhinopithecus bieti | reverse complement strand
CATTCCATATCTCCTAAACTCTGGGCACTTTATTTCTTACCAGGGCACATATTTCCATATGGAAAATCAGTCTTCTGTCTTTCCACAGAGTGCTCATTTTTTCGCACACGATGCTGAAAAAACATGATTTAATTATTTGCAGAGTTTTTACTTTTCTTGCAACACTCAAAGTCAAGAGGTTGATTTGTTTCCTGTGGGTCATTTTCTGGGAACACTGCAGGGTGTGGATTGGTGTCAAGTTGAATCTGGTCTATGAATAAGGAGTTTGTACCTAAAGACCAATTGACATATTGCCCCAGGTACAACTCTTACTTCAGCAGGCTACATCACGCCCTATAAAACAACTACTAGTCAAGAAAACATCTCTTCTCTTACAATTTTATTTCTTACTTATAATCAGAACAAGCTGTCATCCAGCCCTTTCTCTTCATATCTGTGCGACATGCTTGCTAAGCGCTGAGTCATACTTGGCACTTCAATGGTTTCAGCTCACTGTAAAACAAAATATCAACCTAGCACATGACATTATTTTTGCCAATAGCTAATTCTGCTTTTTCTTTGAGCAAAATATATATCATCAATGTTGAGTTTGATTTTACAAGCATCCAGAAGTAACATGATTTATATTTGTGTTTGCCACAAGAAGGACAACTTTGAATCACACCTCGTTAGGTGGGTCTCTTCTCTATCTTTAGGGATAAAACTAGTAATTTGCATAATAGGAAGTCTTATTTTATGTTTGTTTCGAGTAAACACAATACATTTACCAGAAAGATCACTCTGTTTCATTTGAAATGACAGAAGTTTCAGTGCCTTCCTTCCACTATTTAACAAAGTTACATAACAGACTATGCCCTGCATGGGGGTTTAAGTAGATCACAGGAGCAATAAAATCTAATTTTAGATATTATTCATCCAATTCACGCTTTTCTTTTTCAGCTACTTGTCAGAAATCATCACAAGCAGATTCACTTGTACTAGCATTTGCAGACTCAGGGTATAAATTAGACTGAAGCCCTGTTGACTATATCGATGCCATTCTTTTAAGCTGGAGTGTGTACATGACGATTTCCATCACTACCTTTCAATAAACCACTTGTGAGTCATTGACCCATTTCTGTGAATTGTGGATTCAACATAACAACACAATAACCAGGAAATAAATGCAAATTTAACAAATGTACTCAATAGTTTGGAAACAATGTGAGTTAATATCAGCCAGCCCAATAACACTGTTAACTTGATGTTAGCAGCAATGAACTGGCTAAATTGTACGATGTGTTTCTCCAAAGATGTACAAGTTTAGAACATGAGAGGAAGGCAGAGGTGGGGGAAGAGGGCCCAGGTGTGTGTAGGTGAGCTGACTCCATACCAGTGGTTGGCAGGGGAAGGAGGAGCACATTATGAGATACCCTAAAGGCCGGGTGCAGTGGTTCACGCCTATAATCCCAGCACTTTCAGAGGCTGAAGTGGGCAGATCACGAGGTCAGGAGTTCAATACCAGCCTGACCAACATGATGAAACCCTGTCTCTACTAAAAATACAAAAATTACCTGGGTGTGGTGGTGTGCGCCTGTAATCTCAGCTACTTAGGAGGCTGAGGCAGGAGAATTGCTTGAACCCAAGAGGTTGCAGTGAGCCAAGATCACGCCACTGCACTCCAGCCTGGAGGACAGAGCCAGACTCTGTGTCTAAAAAAAAAAGAAAAAGATACCCTTGGGCAACCTGCTCCTTGTCTTAAGATACAGCTTTTCCCACTCCATCTAACAGTCTTTCATCACAGTATTAACAAATATAAACCAAAAATAAAATCATAAGGCCCCCCAGGCCAGGCACGATGGCTCATGCCTGTAATCCCAGCACTTTGGGAGGACAAGGCAGGTGGGTCATGAGGTCAGGAGTTCGAGACTAGCCTGACCAACATGGTGAAACCCCATCTCTACTAAAAATACAAAAATTAGCCAGGTGTGGTGGTGGGCACCTGTAATCCCAGCTACTCAGGAGGTTGAGGTAAGAGAATCACTTGAACCCAGGAGGCAGAGGTCGCAGTGAGCTGAGATCACACCACTGCACTCCAGCCTAGGTGACAGAGCAAGACTCTGTCTCAAAAAAATAAAAAATAAAAAATAAAAATAAGGCCCCCAAACCACCTTGTTACAGGAAAGGGATCTGGTTCCAGACCCCAAGAGAGGGTTCTTGTGTTGGACATAAAAATGCTCTAGGAATAAATGCTCTGTGCCACAAAGTGAAACCAGCACTCAGGCAAAATTTTTCTCAGCAAGGCAATTTTCTTCTGCAGAAGGGTGCCACTTGGTATCAGTCAAGATCACAAGAACACAGGCAACAAAGGAGAGCAGGGGTTTTCTCTCTGACGAGTCATCCTTACCTCTGTGTCACTCCCCCATAGGCTAGGGTTGGACCGCACAATCTGAGCTGACCTGATTGGCTACTTACAAATATTTTTTAAATATGGAAGGGAAGGGGGACATGAGGTACAGTGGTGAAGCATGTGAGATGTGCAGCTTCAGGGGAACAATGGGTGCAGGTAGCCAAGGGAACAGATGTAAGTTATTGATTAGAGCTGATAGGAAGGGGGTAGGCTGTTTTACAGTAACTAGGGGCAAGGAGGAACAAGAAAGTTGAGTCTGAGAACAAAGGCCAAGAAAGTTAGCAGGCTAAATCTTTGAAGAGAAACTCAGAGAAATTCATTGTATCTTACACTTGGATCTCACACCAGACAGAATTTAGAGCAAGTCCATAAAGTGAAGGCAGGTTTATTAAGAAAGTGAAAAAATAAAAGAATGCTGCTATATGGACAGAGCTGCCTGAGGGCTGCTGGTTGCTCATTTTTATGGTTATTTATTTTCTTTTTTTTTTTTTTTTTTTTTTTTTTTTTTTTTTTTGAGATAGAGTCTTGCTCTGTTGCCCAGGCTGGAGTGCAGTGGCGAGATCTCCGCTCACTGCAACCTCCGCCTCCCCGGTTCAAGTGATTCTCATGCCTCGGCCTTCTGAGTAGCTGGGATTCCAGCTAATTTTCTTTGAGACAAAATCTCACTCTGTTGCCCAGGCTGGAGTGCAGCAGCATGATCTCAGCTCACTGCAACCTCCGCCTCCCGGGTCCAATAGATTCTCCCACCTCAGCCTCGCAAGTAGCTGGGATTACAGGCGGGCACAATCACACCCGACTACTTTTTTTTGTATTTTTAGTAGACACGGGGTTTCACCATGTTGGCCAGTCTGGTCTTGAACTCCTGAGCTCAGGTGATCTGCCCACCTCCCAAAGTGCTGGGATTACAGGCGTGAGCCACCGCCCTGGCCTTATTTCTTGATGATATGCTAAACAAGGGGTGGATAATTCATGCCTCCCCATTTTAGACCATATAGGGTAACTTCCTGATGTTGCTACGGCATTTGTAAACTGTCAGGTCACTGGTGGGAGTGTGGCAGTGAGGACGACCAGAGGTCACTCTCATCACCATTTTCATTTTGGTGGGTTTTGGCCAGCTTTCTTACTGCAACCTGTTTTATCAGCAAGGTCTTTATGACCTGCATTTTGTGCTGACTTCCTCTCTCATCCTGTGACTTAGAATGCCTTAACTGTCTAGGAATGCAATCACCACTCAACTGCAGCCTCAAACTGCCAGGTTCAAGTGATCCTCCTACCTTAGCCTCCCGAGTAGCTGGGACCACAGGTGCAAGCTACCATGCCTGGCTATTTTTTTTTTTTTTTTTTTTGGTAGAGATTGGGGGTGGGAGGTCTCACTATGTTGCCCAGTCTTAAACTCCTGGGCTTAAGTGATCTTCCTGCCTCAGCCTCCCACAGTGCTGGGATTACAGGTTTGAGCTACTGCACCCAACCACAGAGGGCATGAACTTTGAATTCAGACTTGGGTTCAACCTAGTTCTTTAACTTACCAGCTGTATGACCTTGGATAAGCTCCTGAAATTTTCCTAACCTGATGGCATTGTTATGCAGATCAAAAGAGTATCAGCTTACATGCATTGTGCTAAGAACAGTGCCCAGCACATAATAAGTATCCAATTTGGGCTGGACGTGGTGGCTCATGCCTGTAATCCCAGCATTTTGGGAGGCCGGGGGGAGGGGGGGAGCGGATCACTTGAGGTCAGGAGTTTGAGACCAGCCTAGGCAACATGGTGAAACCCCATCTCTACTAAAAACAAAAAAAATTAGCTGGGCATGGTGTCACACACCTGTAATCCCAGCTACTTGGGAGGCTGAGGCAGGAGAATCACTTGAACCTGGGAGGGGGAGTTTGCAGTGAGCCAAGATGGTGCCAATGCACTCCAGCCTAGGTGACAGAGCGAGACTCCGTCTCAAAAAAAAAAAAAGTATGCAATTCGTATCTTCAAGTTAATACTCAAATAGTATTGGAAGACTAATATTAGTAATAACCATTGTCATGGCACATAAATAATACTCAATACATGGTGAGTATCATTACATCTCTTCTGAACTTTTACACCACTCTTCTTGTTTCTGTCACTCCTGCAGCCGTTATGTTGCCATTATTTGCATATGTTATCTCCATGCTGGATTATAAACTTCTTTAGAGCAGGTTGTGTATCCCTCTTATTTACATTTCCCATTGCGCAAGACTTCAATATTTGTGTGTTAAGTGACTACATGTTTGTAAAATAGGCCATTGATCATAACATTACAGTTGCTTCTGTGGTGAAAGCCCATTACATTGTGAGCCAATGTTAACAGCCTTCTCTATAAGAGAGAATGCAATAACTTCTTGCCTTCCTTTAATTGCTATACAAAATGCTGTACTTAATTAAGAAGATATCCACTTAAACTAGTAGCTGGTCCAACAACAGATTTCTTCCTTCATCAGATAATTATTATTATTTTGTTTGCGATGGAGTCTTGCTCTGTCACCCAGGCTGGTGTGCAGTGGCATGATCTCGACTCACTGCAGCCTCCACCTCTCAGGCTCAAGTGATTCTCCTCCCTCAGTCTCCCGAGTAGCTGGGATTACAGGCACCTGCCACCACGCCTTCTAATTTTTGTATTTTTGGTAGAGACGAGAGTTCACCATGTTGGCCAGGCTGGTCTCGAACTCCTGACCTCAAGTGATTGGCCCACCTCAGCCTCCCAAAGTGCTGGTATTACAGTCATGAGCTACCATGCCCGGCCAAGAATTATTAATTTATTAAATAATTGTTTCCCTTTTGGGCAATGGAGCTATATTCTAAAAATTTATAATGTGCTATGATATATTCTGTATTTCTATATCTAATTCAATTTATATAAGAAGTATTTCAAATGTTTATAAGTAAAAAATTATTTATCCGATCTATAAAAAAGACTATATTAACATACTAATGAAGAAAAGTTGAAAAACAATAGAATTTTAAATCGGAACTGATATTGTATATTATGCTATTTTCTTTTTAATGCAGCAAGATGTTTGGTGTTTTCAATAAACGCAGTCTGCATAGTGTCAACAGATGTAATAAACATAGAAAATACAAAGATCCATTTTGTCACTGAGTTTTAGATGGTAAACAAATTAAAAGAATGCTGTATTTGTCTCCTGAGAAGGCAGTAGTAATACTTTGCTTATTAGGATAAAGAATTTCATTCCTATACAAAGGAGAAATGAAATTAAAACTCAAATACAAAACAAAATTCATATAAATTGATTCCACATTTTATGCTAATACGAGCATACCTTGTTTTATTGCACTTTGCTTTAATGCGCTGGGCAGACATTGTGTTTTTTACCAATTGAAGGTTTGCGGCAACTATGGGTTAAACCAGTCTATTGGTGCCATTTTTCCAACACCATGTGCTCACTTCGCGTCTCTTTGTCACATTTTGGTAATTCTCAAAATATTTCCAACTTTTTCATTATTATTATATCTGTTATGGTGATCTGTGATCAGTGATCTGTTTTAAAAAAATATTTATTATACTGTGCACATACCTTGGAAGTATGTGTGAAATGTTTTTTGAGATGGAGTTTCACTCTTGTTGCCCAGGCTGGAGTGCAATGGTGCGATCTTGGCTCACTGCAACCCCCACCTCCCAGGTTCAAGCAATTCTCCTGCCTCAGCCTCCTGAGTAGCTGGGATTACAGGTGCCCGCCACCATGCCCGACTAATTTTTGTATTTTTAGTAGAGACGAGGGTTCACCATGTTGGTCAGGCTGGTCTCGAACTCCTAACCTCAGGTGATCCACCCACCTTGGCCTCCAAAAGTGCTGGGTTTATAGGCGTGAGCCACCACACCGGGCCTGTTTGCTTGTTTTTTGAGACAGGGTTTCGCTCTGTCACCTAAGCAGGAGTGCAGTGGTCCTTATCAGTGATATTTGTTTTGGGGGTTTTGTTTTGTTTTTGGAGATGGAGTTTCACTCTTGTTGCCCAGGCTGGAGTGCAGTGGCGCAAGCTCGGCTTACTGCAACTTCCACCTCCCTGGCTCAAGCGATCCTCCTGCCTCAGCCTCCTGAGTAACTGGGATTACAGGCGCCTGCCACCATGCCCGACTAGTTTTTTGTATTTTTAATAGAGATGGGGTTTCACCATGTTGACCAGGCTGGTCTCAAATTCCTGACCTCAGGTGATCCACCCACCTCGGCTTCCCAAAGTGCTGCGATTACAGGCATGAAGTACCACACCCAGCCAATCAGTGATCTTTGATGTTACTATTGTAATTGTTTTGAGGCATCAGGAACAGCTCCCATAGAAGAGAACAAGCTTAAGCAATAAACGTTGTGTGTGTTCTTACTCCCTCACTGGTCATTCCTCTCTCATTCTCCTCAGGCCTCCCTGTTCCCTGAGACACAACAATATTGAAATTAGGCCAATTAATAACCCTACAGTGGCTTCCAAGTATTCAGTGAAAGGAAGACTCACAGTCCCCTCTCTTTAAATCAGAAGCTAGAAATGATTAAGCTTAGTGAGGAAGGCATATCAAAAGCAGAGACAGGCCAAAACTAGGCCTCTCGCCCTCAAGGGTTACCTAAGTTGTGAATGCAAAAGAAAACTTCTCAAAGGAAATTGAAAGTGCTACTCCTTTCAACACACAAACAATAAAAAAGCAAAACAGCTTTATTGCTGATATGGAAAAAGTCTGAGAGGTCTGGATAGAAGATCAAACCAGCCACAACATTCCCTTAAGCCAAAGCCTAATCCAGAGCAAGGCCCTAACTCTCTTCAATTCTATGAAGGCTGAGCGAGATAAAGAAGCTGCGGAAGAAAAATTGGAAGCTAGCAGAGGTTGGTTCATGAGGTTTAAAGAAAGAGGCTGTTTCCATAACAAGTGCAAGGTGAAGTAGCAAGTGCTGATGGAGAAGCTGCAGCAAGTTATTCAGAAAATTTAGCTAAGATCATTGATGAAGGTGGCCACACTAAACAACAGATTTTCAGTGCAGATGAAAAGCCTTCTATTGGAAGAAGATGTCATCTAGGACTTTCATGCTAGAGAGGAGAAGTCAATAACTGGCTTCAAAGCTTCTAGGCTAAGGAAAGGCTGACACTCTTGTTAGGGGCTAATGCAGCTGGTGACCTTAAGTTGAAGCCAATGCTCAGAAAATCCTAGGGACCTTAAGAATTATGCTAAGTCTGCCGTCTGTGCTCTATAAATGGAACAACAAAAGCTGGATGACAGCACATCTGTTTATAGCACAGTTTATTAAGTAGTATAAGTCCACTGTTGAGACCTACTGCTCAGAAAAAAGATGCCTTTCAAAATATTACTTCTCATTGAGAACGCACCTGTTCACCCAAGGGCTCTGATGGAAATGTACAAGGAGAGTAATGTTGTTTTTATGCCTGCTAACACAACATCCATTCTGCATCTATTCTTTTTTTTTTTTTTTTTTTTTT
>NW_016805123.1:28967-39631 GCF_001698545.2 Rhinopithecus bieti | reverse complement strand
AAAAAAAAAAAAAAAAAAAAAAAAAAAAACTTCAACAGATAAGGAGCTACTTCTTATGGATGAGCAAATACAGTGTTTTTTTGAAATGGAATCTACTCCCGGTGAAGATGCTGTGAATATTGTGGAAACTACAAGAGAGGATTTAGAATATTACTTAAACTTAGTTGAGAGGATTGACTCCAGTTTTGAAAAAAGGTTTTTGTTGTTGTTGTTGTTGTTGTTGTTTGTTTTTTGAGACAGAGTCTCTCTCTGTCACCCAGGCTGGAGTGCAGTGGTGTGATCTCGGCTCACAGCAACCTCCGCCTCCCGGGTTCAAGCAACTCTCATGCCTCAGCCTCCCTAGTAGCTGGGATTACAGATGCGCGCCACCATACCCAGCTAATTTTTTTGTATTTTTAGTAGAAATGAGCTTTCACCATGTTGCCCAGGCTGGTCTCAAACTCCTGAGCTCAGGTGATCCTTCTGCCTCGGCCTCCAAAAGTGCTGCGATTACAGGCATGAGCCACGGCATCCAGCCTAATTTTGCAGAAAGTTCTACTGTGGGTAAAATGCTATCAAACAGCATCCCATACTACAGAGAAATCTTTCATGACAAGAAAAGCCAATCAATGCAGCAAACTTCACTGTTGTCTTATTTTCAGAAATTGCATAGCCACACCAGCCTTCAGCAACCACCACCCTGATCAGTCATCAGCCATTAACATTGAGCAAGTACCTCCACCAGCAAAAAGATTATATGAGTCACCGAGGGCTCAGATGATTGTTAGCATTCTTTAGCAATAAAGTATGTTTTAGTTAAGGTAGGTACTTTTTTTAGACATAACGCTATTGCACACTTAATAGAGTACAATATACTGTAAACATAATGTTTTTGTGCACTGGGAAATAAAAAAATTGTGTGACTCACTGTATTGTGATATTTGCTTTATTGTGGTAGTCTGGAACAGAAGCACAGTATCCACACAGCACCTGCAAGATTTGGAAGTCAGAAGGCTAGAAGGAATTATAGAAACTCATCCAAAACAGAGGTTACTTTATAGGCTCACCTACTGAAATGTTGCTTAATTTAACAATACAGCAAATTTTTAAAAAAATAGAGACTGGGTGCAGTGGCTCACACCTCTAATCCTAGCACTTTGGGAGACCAAAGCAGGAGGATTGCTTCAGGCCAGGAGTTTGAGACCAGCCTCGGCAGCATAGCAAGATCCCATCTCTATGGTAGCTCCTGCCTATAATCCCAGCACTTTGGAATTTGAAATGTGAGGACATGAGATTTGGGAGGGGCCACGGGCAGAATGATATGATTTGGCCAATTGTAGTTCCCATAGTCCCCACATGTTGTGGGAGGGACCCAGTGGGAGGGACCCAGTGGGAGGTAATTTAATCATGGTGGTAGTTACCCTCATGCTGTTCTCATGATGAATAAGTTCTCACGAGATCTGATGGGTTTTGTTTATTGCTTTTTGCTTTGAGCCAGAGTCTTACTCTGTCACACAGGCTGGAGTGCAGTGACACAATCTCAGCTTACTGTGTCCTCTGCCTCCTGGGTTCAAGCGATTCTCATGCCTCAGCCACCCAAGTAGCTGGGATTATAAGCATGCACCACCACACCTGGCTAATTTTTGCATGTTTAGTATAGACAGGGTTTCACCATGTTGCCCAGGCTGATCTTGAACTCCTAAGCTCAAGTGATCCACCTGCCTCGGCCTCCCAAAGTGCTGGGATTACAGGCATGAGTCACCGCACCTGACCTATCTGACGGTTTTATAAGGGGCTTTTCCCCTTTTGCCGGGCACTTCTCCTTCCTGCCACCTGGTGAAGAAGGACGTGTTTACTTTCCTTTCTGCCATGACTGTAAGTTTCCTGAAGCCTTCCCAGCCATGCTGAACTGTGAGTCAATTAAACCTCTTTCCTTTATAAATTACCCAGTCTCGGGTATTTCTTCTTAGAGTGTGAGAATGGACTAATACATTTATATTTTCTATTAGATACACTCCTACTTTTTTATTCCTGTGATATCTGATTATATAACTTCATGTGGTTTGTCAGGGTATATTTATTTTTAGTTTTCTTCTTATGTTTCAGATTTTTTTTTTAAAACAAAACAAGCAAATCTTTAAGCTTAAAGGTCTCTTTGATTCTCACCCTAGTTGTGACAGACAAACTTTAGGATAGGCCTCCATGATTTCCACCTCCTGGTATTCTTACCCTTCTACATTTCCCTCCTTTTGAGTGTGGGTGAGACCTGTGACTTGCTTCTAAACAGTAGAACCTGGCAAAGGTGATGGGATGTCACTCCTATGATCGCATTACATTATATAACTCCAACTTGCTAACAGACTCTCTCTCTTTTTGCTGGCTTTGAAGAAGCAAGCTGCGGCGAATCCTACAATTGTGAAAAACTGAATGCTGCTAACAACTGTGGGAATGTAGAAGAAAATGCTTCTATAGTTAAGGCTCCAATTAAAAGCTTTGTCTGCTGGGTCCTGTGGTTCACACCTGTAATCCCAACACTTTGGGAAGCCGAGGTGGGAGGATCACTTGAGCCCAAGAGTTTGAGACCAGCCTGGGCAACATAGCAAGATCCTGTCTCTACAAAAATAAATTTAAAAATTACCTGGGCATGGTGACATGAGCCTGTAATCCAAGCTACTCAGGAAGCTGAGGTGGGAGGTCGTGGCTGCAGTGAGCTGTGATACCACCACTGCACTTCAGCCTGGGTGACAAATCAAGACTGTGTCTCAAAAATAAATAAATAAATAAAAATAAAAGCTTTGTCAACACCTTGATTGTAGTTTGTGGGACCCTAAGCAGAACACCTAGCTGAGCAATGCCCAGACCTCGCATACAAACTACAAGACAGTAAATGTGTGTTGTTGTAAGCCACTAAATGCATGGTAATTTCTTATGCAACAATAGAAAACAGGTGTAGATGTTCTACTTGGAATGGGGTGCTGTTATAACATGTAGCTTAAAAATGTGAGAATGGCTTTGGAATTGGGTAGTGAGTAGAGGCTGGAAGAATTTGAAGGAGCACGATAAAGTTGAAATCACCTTGAACAGGATGTCAGTAGGAATCTAGACTTTGAGGATGCTGCTGGTGAGGCCATAAGTCGAAGTCAGGAACATGTTATTGGAAACTGGAGGAAAAGGGATCTTTGTTATGTGGTGGCAGAAAGCTTATGCAGTTATGTGGAAAGGATAATTTGTAAGAGATAGACTTCAATATATAGCCAAGGAGATTTCTTTTCTCTCTCTCTCTTTTTTTTTTTAGACAGAGTCTCGCTCTGTCATCCACGCTTGAGTGCAGTGGCATGATCTCGGCTGCAACCTCTGCCTCCTGGGTTCAAGCGATTCTCCTGCTCAGCCTCCTGAGTAGCTGGGACTACAGGCACACGCCACCACACCTGGCTAATTTTTGTAATTTTAGTAGAGATGGGGTTTCACCATGTTGGCCCGGCTGGCCTCAAACTCCTGACCTCAAATTGATCCACTCACCTCGGCCTCCCAAAGTGCTGGGATTACAGGTGTGAGCCACTGCACCTGGCCAGTCAAGGAGATTTCTAAGCAAAGTATTTAAGGTACCTTCTGTTTATTTGCTGCTTATAGTAAAATATGAGGAAAGAGATAAATTGAAGGGGAAACTGCTAAACAAAAAGGAATCAGGATTTGATGATTTGGGAAATTCTGAGCCTATGCACATGGCAAAAGACAATAAATTTAAGACAATGTGGTTTAGATAAAAAGCTGAGGGTCTTCCTCTAATGCTTTTTGCTGGAACAGCAGTAACATCAAAAGATCAGAATACAGTTAGGCATCACTTAATGACAGGGATACATTCTGAGAAATGCAACATTTGGCAATTTTCTCATCGTGTGAATATCATAGAGCGTACTTACATAATCCTAGATGGTACAGCCTACTACACACTGAGGCTATATGATGTAGCCTATTGCTTATTGCTTCCAGGCTACAAACCTATACAGCATATGACTGTACTGAATACTGTAGGCAATTGTAACACAGTGGTATTTGTGTATCTAAACATAGAAAAGGTATAGTAAAAATATACAGTGTTATAAATTGATGGGGCCACCATCTTTTTCTTTGTTTGTTTTTAGAGATGAGGACTTACTCTGTCACCCAGGCTGGAGTGCAGTGGTGTGATCATAGCTCATTGCAGCCTCAAACTCTGGATTCAGGTGGTTCTTCCACTTTAGCCTCCAGAGTAGCTGGTACTACACGTGTGCGCCACCATACCCACATATTTTATTTTTATGTTTTTAGAAACAGAGTCTCATTATGTTGCCAGAGAGGTATTGAACTCCTGGTCTCAAAGGATCCTCCCACCTCAGCCTCCTGAGTAGCTGGGATTAAAGGGGTGCCCAGCTGGAACCACCATCTTTTTTTTTTTGAGACATAGTCTCACTTTGTCACCCAGGCTGGAGTGCAATGGCCTGATGTCAGCTCACTGCAACCTCCACCTCCCAGGTTCAAACAATTCTCGTGCCTTAGCCTCCCAAGCAGTTGGGATTACAGGTGTGCACCAGCACCAGCATACTCAACTAATTTTTTTTTTTTTTTTTTTTTTGAGACAGAGTCTTGCTCTTGTTGCCCAGGCTGGAGTGCGGTGGCACGATCTCGGTTCAAGCGATTCTCCTGCCTCAGCCTCCCGAGTAGCTGGGACTACAGGCGTGCACCACAATGCCCAGCTAATTTTTCTATTTTTAGTAGAGATGGGGTTTCACCACATTGGCCAGGATGTTCCTCGATCTCTTGACCTCATGATCTGTCTGCCTTAGCCTCCCAGAGTGCTGGGATTACAGGTGTGAGCCACCATACCCGACCACTTGGCTAACATGGCCACCACATTGGCCATGGTGGTCTTGAATTTCCAACTTCAGGTGGTTCACCCGCCTCAGCCTCCCAAAGTGCTGGGATTACAAGTGTGAGCCACTGCACCCAGCCTACCACTGTCTCATATGCAGTTCATTGTTGACCAAAAGATTATGCAGCATATGACTTTATTCAGCTCTACAAAGGGCCCTTTTAAGACATAAAGGTATGCCTCACAGATCCTTTAAATCAAACCAGAGAGCCTCTAAGAAGCTTACAGTTGTTGTCTCTCAGCCACTCGAGCACACTCCCAAAATAGAGAAGCACTCACAGAAGGCAAAGCCAAGATCGATGGGCGAGGCTTTTATCTAAGCGAGTCAACACCATTCGAATCAACCAAAGACTCAAAACCTTGAGGGAAATATTTCAGCAGAAATACTGCCGACTTGAAGCAAAAGGGACAGAGTACAGAATGCAGGGAGACAGACTCCCCAAATTCTACTCACAGGAAGTAGGCTGATAAAACTACTTAGCTGAAAATACACACTACCTTTCCTGAGAAAGAAAGGATGACTCCAAGGATAGAAACAATGGCCTTGAGGATGGAACAAAGGGCCACAGATAATTATTCCTAGGCCTTGAAACCTAATCAAGGAACTCCCAACATTTGCCAGATTTCTTTTCTTTTCTTTTCTTTTTTTCTTCTTTTCTTTTTTTGAGATGAAGTCTCGCTCTGTCGCCCAGGCTGGAGTACAGTGGCAAGATCCAGGCTCACTGCAACCTCCGCCTCCTGGGTTCAAGTGACTCTCCTGCCTCAGCCTCCAGAGTAGCTGGGATTACATATGCGTACCACCATGCCCAGCTAATTTTTGTATTTTTAGTAGAGATGGGATTTCACCATGATGGCCAGGCTGGTTTTGAACTCCTGACCTTAGGGTGATCCACTTGCCTCGGCCGCACAAAATGCTTGGATTACAGGCGTGAGCCACCATGCCGAGCCTTCTTCTTTTTCTTTTCTCTTCTTTTTTTTTTAACCATCCACAGGACTTTGCTTGACACCAGATTCTCCACCCACAGAAACTGTGAGATAATAAATATAATAAATGTGTCTAGTTTTAAGCCATTCAGTTTGTGGCAATAATGTTATGTAGCATAAATAACTGACACACCAGTCTTATTTCCTTCATCCCAAGTCTAAGCACTATCATGTATGTCTTTGCGCCCATGTTTAAATTAAATTACTTTTCTAGGCTGGGTGCATGATTTTTCAAATCCTCGCCAATGCTTGCTATTTATTTTTATCAAACTTTTGGCTGTGAACTGGTATCATTATTTGGTTTTTGTTTATTAGTAACAGCCTTATTGAGATATAGCTGACATGCAATAGACTGCACATGTTTAACCTGTACAAAACTCATAAGTTTATATATATATATATATATATATGCACCCATAACATCATCACTATATCATGACAGACAATAATGAATATATCTATCATCCTTGAAAGTTTCCTTGTGCCCCTTTGTTATTGCTCTTAGTCCATTTAGGCTACTATAACAAAAATATGATAAACTGGCCAGACATGGTGGCTCGCACCTGTAATCCCAGTACTTTGGGAGGCCGAGGTGGGTGGATCACGAGGTCAGGAGGTCGAGATCATCCTGGCTAGCACGGTGAAACCCCGTCTCTATTAAAAATACAAAAAAAAAAATTAGCTGGGTGTTGTTGCGGGCACCCGTAGTCCCAGCTACTCAGGAGGCTGAGGCAGGAGAATGGCGTGAACCCAGGAGACGGAGCTTGCAGTGAGCTGAGACCATGCCACTGCACTCCAGCCTGGGCAACACAGCGAGACTCTGTCTCAAAAAAAAAAAAAAAAAAAAAAAAGCCATAAACTGGTTGGCTTATAAACAATAGAAATGTATTTCTCACAATTCTGGAGGCTGAGAAGTTCAAGTTCAAGGCACCCACTGATTCAGTGTCTGGTGAGGGCCCATTCCTCCTAGAGGGTGGCTTCTCGCTTTGTTTGCACATGGTGGAAGGGAACTGTGCATTTCCAACAGTATGCAAGATTGTTGTATCATATCAGGCAGAATTATGACCCAGTTATTGTCTTTATTTTGAGATTAAACATGGTTTAAGGAGATACGTATGAGTGCCGAGTTGACAAGAGGTGGACTTGTGATGGTTAGTTTTATGTGTCTATGTCACTGGGTTAAAGAATACCTAGATAGCTGGTAAAACATTATTTCTGGGTGTATCTGTGAGGATGTTTCTGGAAGAGATTGGCATTTGAATCAGTGGACCGAGTAAGGTGAGTAAGAAAGATCCATCTTTGGCTGGGCGTGATGGCTCATGCCTGTAATCCCAGCACTTCGGGAGGCCGAGGCAGGTGGATCATGAGGTCAGGAGATTGAGACCATCCTGGCTAACATGGTGAAACCCCGTCTCTACTGAAAATACAAAAAAATTAGCCGGGGGTGGTGGCAGGCACCTGTGGTTCCAGCTACTCGGGAGGCTGAGGCAGGAGAATGGTGTGAACCCGGGAGGCGGAGCTTGCGGTGAGTTGAGATCACACCACTGCACTTTAGCTGGGGCAACAGAACGAGACTCTGTCTCAAAAAAAAAAGAAAAAAAGAAAAAAAAGAAAGATCCATCCTTACCAACGTGGGCAGGCATCATCCAATCCACTGAAGGCCCATATAAACAAAGAGGCAGAAGAAATGCTAGATAGATGGATAGATAGATAGAGATCACACCACTGTACTCCAGCTTGGGTGACAAAACGATCATATATATGTATATATATTTATATATATATTTATACACACACACACACACACACTATGTTGCCCAGGCTGGTCTCAAACTCCTGGGCTCAAGGAATCCTCCCACCTCTGCTTCCCTAAGTGCTGGCATTACAGTGTGAGCCACTGTGTGTGGCCTAGTTCATTTTTAAAATTTTTAACTGGTATTCCATTATATGAATATACTACAATGTGTTTATCCATTCACATATTCATGGATAGTAGGGTGATTTCTAGCTTTTGGCTATTACAAATAAAGCTGCTATGTACAAGTCTTCTTGTGGACATAAGCTTTCATCTCTCTTGGGTAGATACCTAAGAATGTTGTTACTGGATCATGGGCATATGCTTAATTTTATAAGACATTGCCAAACTTTTCCAAAGTGGTTGTATAATTCAACACTGTCACTAGCAGTGTATGAGAGTTCCAGCTGCTCCACATCCTTGCCAACACTTAGTATGGTCAGATTTTTTTTTTTTTTTACATTTTAGACATTATAATATGTATATAGTGATATCTCATAGTGGTTTAATTTGTATTTCTCTACTGAATAGTCATTGTTTTATTTTATTTTAATTATGGCCTCAAACTCCTGGGCTCAAGTGATCCTCCTACCTCAGTCTCTGAGTAGCTGAGGCAACAAGCACAAGCCACCACTCCTAGCAACTGAGAATTTTAAGTATCTTTTCATGTACTTATTTTCCATCTATATATCTTCTTTGGTGAAGTATCTGTTCAGACCTTTTTCTCTTCTAGTTTGGATTGTTTGTCTATTTATTATTGAATTCAGGACTTCTTTATAGACTCAGAATACAAGTCCTTACCAGATAAGTGGTTTGCAAATATTTTCTCCTAGTCCATGGCTTGTCTTTTCCTTCTCTTAATAGTGTCTGACCAGAAGTTCTTAATTTTGATGTATCTCTTTTTTTTTTTATTATTGTGCTTTTGGTGTAGTATCATATAAATCTTTGCCTAACCCAAGACCACAAATATTTTTTTCCTATTTAACTGCCAGAGGGGGAAAAAAGAAGATATATTAGATAGAAGACAGTTGAAGAATATCCTTAAAGTACTGGAATTCTATATCCAGTGAAAATGTCTTTCAAAATTAAGACAATGTAGCTGGGCGTGGTGGCCAGCACTTTGGGAGGCCAAGGTGGGTGGATCACAAAGTCAGGACTTCAAGACCAGCCTGGCCAAGATGGTGAAACCCTGTCTCTACTAAAATACAAAAATTAGCCGGGCATGGTGGCAGGCACCTGTAATCCCAGCTACTCGGGAGGCTGAAGGAGGAGAATCACTTGAACCTGGGAGGCAGAGGTTGCAGTGAGCCGAGATTGCACCACTGCACTCCAGCCTGGGCAACATAGGGAGACTCTGTCACAAAAAAAAAAAAAGAAAGACAATGTAAAGACTATTTTGTACATACAAAACCTGAAATAATGTATTACCAGCAGATCTGCACTATAAGAAATGTTTCAGCCTAGGCAACATGGCGAAACACCGTCTCTACAAAAAATACAAAAATTAGCCAGGCATGGTGGTGCGCGTCTGTAGTCTCAGCTACTCAAGAGGCTGAGGTGGGAGGATCACTTGGACACAGGAGGTAGAGGCTGTAGTGAGCCAAGATTGAGCCACTGCAGTCCAACCTGTGCAACAGAGTGAGACCCTGTCTCAAAAAAAAAAAAAGAAAGAAAGAAAGAAAGAAAAAAAAAAAGAAAATGTTAAAGCCCCTCCAAGGCCGGGCGCGGTGGCCTCAAGCTGATAATCCCAGCCTCTTGGCGAGGCGAGACGGGCGGCATCACAAGGTCAGGGATCGGAGACCATCCTGTCTAACACGTGAAACCACCTCTTACTAAAAATACAAAAACTTAGCCGGGTGGATGGTTGGCGGGCCGCTGTAGTCCAGCTACCGGCAGCATGAGGCAGCGGAGAATGGCCGTAAACCCGGGAGGCGGAGCTTGCAGTGAGCTGATGCATCCGGCACACTGCCCACTTCCAGCCGGGCGACAGAGCCGGACTCCGGCCTCAAAAAAGAAAAAAAAGTCCTCCAGGCAGAAGGGCAGTGATATCAGGCATGGCGAATTTTGCGATCTATACAAACTTATAAGCAAGGACTATGATTATGTGGTAGTTATTTATTAGTTTTTCTATGTTTAACAAATTACCACAAAATTTGGCTTAGATCGTAAGCTACCCACCATGCCCGGCCTAATTTTTTTTTTTTTTTTTTTTTTTTGTATTCTTAGTAGAGATGGGGTTTCACCATGTTGCCCAAGCTTGGTCTTCGAACTCCTGATCGAACTCCTGAGCTCAGGCAATCCACCCGCCTCTGTCTCCCAAAGTGCTAGGATTACAGGCGTGAGCCACTGCACCCGGCCAAATTTATCATTTTACAGGTCGGTAGATCACACGCTGATATGTGTCTCACCAAGCTAAAATCAGGGTACAAGAAGGGTTACATTCTTTTCTGGAGGCCCTAGGGAAGGATTTATTTCCTTGCTGTCTGTCAGCTGAGGGGGTTACCCTAAACCTTTAGAGTTCTGTGATCCTTGCACATGACCTCCTACATATCAGAATCTTTCTCACACTTCTATCACTCTGATTCACTCTTTCACTTCCCTCTTCCACTTTTAAGACTTGTGTGATTATATTGGACTTACCTAGTGATCCAGAATAACCTCCCCATCTCAAAGTCCATGACCTTAATCACATCTCCAAGGTCCTCTGGCCATGAAAAGCAACATATTCACAAGTTCTAGGAATTAGAATGTGGACATCTTTGAGGGATCATTATTCTGCCTACCACAGTAGTAAATACAAATGACCATTTTCTCATTATTTAAGTAACTTTAAAAGATAATTGAATGTTTAAAGCAAAATAAAACAATATCTTGTGGGGTTTATAAGATGTAAAGGTAAAACATATGATAACAATAGCACAAAACCTAAAGGGAAGAAATAGAAGTGTAATGTAAACTCTTTTCTTGTATTTTTTTAATTTACATTTTTATATTTTA
>NW_016805123.1:21801-24738 GCF_001698545.2 Rhinopithecus bieti | reverse complement strand
CATTGAACTGTGACATAATGCTTTGTTATCACTTAAATTGTTTAGTTTATACTCATTGAAAGAGCTCCTTTAGACTTATTTAGATACATACTTTTATCATATCTTTTCTTGTGTGTTCATAAACATGAAAATGTATGTGAAATAAATTAGTTATCTCTAAAACTTCTTGACATTCAGAATTTGACTTTTCTGAATCACTATAAAACTTCAATATCCATGTTTTTCCACACAATAATAGCCTCTGTGCCATCAAGGACATTGGTAATGCAGCATTTATTATAAGAACAGTCCATCCACTGCTGTCTCTGAAATGTTCTTCCCAGCCACAGTAACAAAACATAATTCAGTTTCAACTGCTGTGTGTATCTGCCTGTTTTAGGACCTATAAAGCTCTTGACTGTTCTTTGCAAGAAAATATGCAATTTCAGCCATTCTTCTGATAACATAGATTTGCTTCCTTGATATCAAATTTATACCTGCTGCTCTGTTTCTGTGCCTTTCTGTACACACAATACATTTTCACTTTATTTTTATTTTTATTTTGTTGTTTTGGGGACGGAGTTTCTCTCTTGTTGCCCAGGCTGGAGTGCAATGGCGCAATCTCGGCTTACCACAACCTCTGCCTCCCGCCTTCAATCTATTCTCCTACCTCAACCTCGCAAGTAGCTGGGATTACAGGCATGCGCCACCACACCCCGCTAATTTGTATTTTTAATAGAGACGGGGTTTCTCCATATTGGTCAGGCTGGTCTCGAACTCCCAACCTCAGGTGATCCGCCCGCCTCGGCCTTCCAAAGTGCTGGGATTACAGGCGAGAGCCACTGCGTTCAGCCTAAATTTTCACTTTAATGCTAAATCACAGTATTACCATTTTAAGACATTTTAAACAGCTATTAGGCACATAGTTCAAAAATGCACATGACTTAATTGAAGTGACAAGAATATGAACAGCTATGACCAAAAGTTTACCCAGGTTTAGGCAATGACAGCTACAGTACAATCTATCCTAGAGGATAAGGTGTAATAAAACATTTGCTGTAAGAAAGTTCTGCAGCCAGTTTTAAAAATGTTTAAACTGTTTGAACTTCTGCTGAACAATGGTATTTGTAGCAGAATTGTTATCTTTTAAAAATAAAGTTAAAGCTGGGCACGGTGGCTCACGCCTGTAAACCCAGCACTTTGGGAGGCCGAGGCAGGCGGATCACCTGGTTCACTGGTCAGGGAGTTTGAGACCAGCTTGGCCAACATGGTGAAACTCTGTCTCTAGTAAAAATACAAAAATTAGCCAGGCATGGTGGCACATGCCTGTAATCCCAGCTACTTGGGAGGCTGAGGCAGGAGAATCGCTTGAACCTGGAAGGCAGAGGTTGCAGTGAGCTGAGATCACAGGAGAATCGCTTGAACCTGGAAGGCAGAGGTTGCGGTGAGCTGAGATCACGCCGCTGCACTTCTGTCTGAGTGACACAGTGAGACTCTGTATCAAAAAAAAAAAAAAAAAAAATTAAGTTATAGAAGTATTCGAGATGAAATTATGTCTCAGATTTGCTTCAATACAATCCTGTGCTAAGGTGGGAGGGGAAGAGTGGTGAGAATCCAGATGAAACAAAAATAGCAACTGTTGACAATTATTGAAGTTGGGTGAGGAGTATGCGAGTGTTCAGTATGCTAGCCTATCTTTGTATATATTTGAATTTCTTTTCACCTTTTTAAAAGGGAAGTTGTTTAAATAAACTAAGGTTTAAACATATAACTTAAATAATATTAACGAAGACAAAAGCAACTATAATTTCGCATACCTTCATAATAATCGAAAGGAATGAAAATTTAAATTAGAGGTTAGTGAAAACAAATATGTTTTTTTTTCCCTGTTATGTTTATAGACCCCTGAAATCTACTCAGAGACTCCTCTGGAACCTGAGGAATCCATGGATCTCAGATTAGGAACTCCTAACTTGAGCAAAACCAAAAAAGGTCTTGGGACTTTCCAGAAATGGAATTGAAATGTCCATGGGTACGACCAACTTAAGATGGGGGACTAAATAGAAGAAACATTGTAGAAACAAAAATGTATGCCTCACAACCTTTTTTGTTTGTTTGTTATTTTGAGACAGAGTCTCGCTCTGTGGCCCAGGTTGGAGTGCAGTGGTGCCATCTCAGCTCACTGCAACCTCCGCCTCCTGGGTTCAAGCGATTCTCCTATCTCAGCCTCCCGAGTAGCTGGGATTACAGGCGCCCATCACCACACCCCACTAATCTTTTCTATTTTTAGTAGAGACGGGGCTTCACCGTGTTGGCCAGGCTGGTCTGAAACTGCTGACCTCAAGTGATCCACCCGCCTCGGCCTCCCAAAGTGCAGGGATTACAGGCAGGAGCCACCGGCAGCGCCGGGCCTGCCCATTCTTTAGGTCCACAATGACTAGAAAATATGTCTGAAATCAGAGCCTCAAGGTGCAATTAGCAATTAATGAGAAAACTTGAAAATAATATGAACACTATTGGTATACTATCACACCTGGTTAGATAAAAAACAATTTAGGGCCGGGAGCAGTGGCTTATGCCTGTAATGCCAACACTTTGGGAGGCAGAAGCTGAGGCGGACGGATCACCTGAGGTTGGGAGTTTGAGACCAGCCTGACTATTATGGAGAAACTCTGTCTCTACTAAAAATACAAAATTGGCCGGGCGCGGTGGCTCAAGCCTGTAATCCCAGCACTTTGGGAGGCCAAGACGGGCGGATCACGACGTCAGGAGATCGAGACCATCCTGGCTAATACGGTGAAACCCCGTCTCTACTAAAAAAAATACGAAAAACTAGCTGGGCGAGGTGGCGGGGGCCTATAGTCCCAGCTACTCCGGAGGCTGAGGCAGGAGAATGGCGTAAACCCGGGAGGCGGAGCTTGCAGTGAGCTGAGATCCGGCCACTGCACTCCAGCCTGG
>NW_016805123.1:16071-18757 GCF_001698545.2 Rhinopithecus bieti | reverse complement strand
AATATTTACAAACCATTTCCCAGGCCAGTCGTGGTGGCTCATGCCTGTAATCCCAGCACTTTGGGAGGCCAAGGCGGGTGGATCACTTGAGGTCAGGAGTTTGAGACCAACCTGGCCAACATGGTAAAACACCGTCTCTACTAAAAACACAAAAATTAGCTAGGTGTGGTGGCACGCACCTGTAATCCCAGCTACTCAGGAGGCTGAGGCAGGAGAATCATTTGAACCTGGGAGGTGGAGGTTGCAGTGAGCCAAGATCGCCCCACTGCACTCCAGCCTGGGTGACAGAAAGAGACTCCACTTCAGAAAAAGTTAACTTGTAACCTCAAAATTACAAATGTCCATTATAGGAAATTAAAATTATTAAAATGTAAAAGAAGGAGTTAGTTATATAATTCTTAAATGTCATAAATGGAGATTTACAGTGACTTTTTTGTCTTTTCATAATGTTTTGTATTTTTTCTTTTAGTTTTTTGCTATTAAAATACTATGTGTGTGTGTGTGTATGTATATATATATATATTTTTTTATTTTATTTTTTTTGGTGAGACAGAGTCTCACTCTGTCACCCAGTCTGGAGTGCAGTGGCACAATCTCAGCTCACTGCAACCTCCACTTCCTGGGTTCAAGTGATTCTCCTGCCTCAGCCTACCAAGTAGCTGGGACTACAGGCATGCACCACCACACCCAGCTAAACTTTGTAAAATACTATGTTTTTCATCCAAGATGGAAGGCAGCTAAAAAGAGAAAAAAAAGTAATAAAATACTGTATTTTATACAATTGCATTTTATAACTGATTATTGGGTTTAGAAATATTACTATTATTTTACATAGTGATCTTGTATTCAGCAACTCTGCTAAACTAGTTCTAAAGATTTTCCTAATTTTCTATCTAGACAAATCATGTTGTCTACAATTAACAGCACTGGGTCTCTTCCTTGGCAATCTATGCTTCCTAATTACTTTTCCTTTCTTATTACATTGGCTAGGACAACTAACACAATCTGGAGTAAATGTAATTATTATGAGCATATTTGTCTTATTTAAAAAGTTCATGTGGCTGGGCATGGTGGCTCACGCCTGTAACCCCAGCACTTTGGGAGGCCAGGGCTGGTGGACCACTTCAGGCCAGGAGTTTGAGACCAGCCTGGCCAACATAGTGAAACCCTGTCTCTACTAAAACCACAAAAACAATTAGCCGGGCATGGTGGCTCATGCCTGTAGTCCCAGATACTCAGGAGGCTGAGGCAGGAGATGGAGCAGAGCCCAGGAGGCAGAGGTTGCAGTGAGTGGAGATCATGCCATTGCACTCCAGCCTGGGCAATAGAGGGAGACTCTGTCTCAAAACAAAAAACAAACAAACAAACAAAAGTTAATGTTTCTTTATTTTCACCATCAAACGGGAAGTTTGCTCTAGGATTTTTTCAGATACCTTTCTCAAGGTAAGGCCGTTTCCTATATTCTCAGTTTGCTATAAATTTTAATCCTGAATTACTGATGAATTTTATCATATCTCTTTTCTATCTACTAACATGACCCTGTAGTTCTTTTAAAAAAATTTTGTAGAGACAGGATCTCACTATGTTGCCCAGGCTGGTCTTGAACTCCTGAGCTCAAGTGATCCTCCCACCTCAGCCTCCCAAAGTGTTGGAATTACAGGTATGAGCCATCATGGCTGGCTGAGTTCTTCTAATCTGTTAATATGGTTAATTCTGTTGGTAAAATGTTCTGATTTTCAACAAGTCTTGTAATCCTGCCATAAATCCTACCTAGTCATAGCATTTTTTTTTTTAATTCAGAGTTTTATTTAAGTTGTCATTATTTTATTTCAGATTTTGGAATTTGCAATTAGATGTAAAGTTAATCTATAATTTTCTTGTTCCTCATAAAACACATTAAATAGCTCTCTCTTGCTATTATCTGATATAGCTTGCATAAATGAATCTCAAGGATTTCATAAAACTCACCTGTAAAACTATCTTAACCTGGGACTTCGATGATTTATGATTTATTACCAATTAAATTTCTCTCCATGGTTAGTAGTCAGTCTCCTCACATCTTCTATTTCTTCCTTTTTTTTTTTTTTGAAACGGGGCTCCCTCTGTCACCCAGCCTAGTCTATTTCTTCTTGGATCAACTTTGGAGATATATATATATTTTTTAAATATTATTAATATGTTAATGAAACATATGTATTTAATTACCCATTTTATATGTTCTTTATTGGCACAAATTTGTTAACAGTGTTATCTATTATTTCTGAATTTCTACCTTAATTTAATAACAATTGCCTTTTATTCCTAATTTTCTTTTACTCATTTTTTTCTTGATCAGTCTTGCTAGAGATTTATCTTTGTAAATTTGTGAAGAAAATTTTCCATAAGTATTTTGCATAAAAATATTGTCTGTTTTTTCTCAGGTACTTATTTTGTTATTTCTAGTATCTATATTGAGATTTTCTCATTTAAAAAGTAATACTTGCTCAATATTTTAAGATTTTAAGAGTAACTGTTGAATGTAGCAAGTGACCTGTTTGCTTATTTATCATTAGCTTTAAAAGTATGATCTTACAATACATACTGTGTTATACCTTTCTATTATCTTGTATGATATTTCCTTTCTCAAATAAAGATATTTTACTTAGAGTCAGGAAGTTATTAGCCTTACTAATAGTAATTTAAATCT
>NW_016805123.1:6533-15820 GCF_001698545.2 Rhinopithecus bieti | reverse complement strand
GTGAACCCGGGAGGCGGAGCTTGCAGTGAGCCGAGATTGCGCCACTGCACTCCAGCCTGGGTGACAGAGCGAGACTGCATCTCAAAAAAAAAAAAATTTATATTTAGCCAGGCACAATGGTTCACGCCTGTAATCCCAGCACTTTGGGAGGCCGAGGCTAGTGGATCACCTGAGGTCAGGAGTTCGAGACCAGTCTGGCCAACATGATAAAACCCCATCTCTACCAAAAATACAAAAAATTAGCCGGACGTGGCAGTGTATGCCTGTAATGCCAGCTACTCGGGAGGCCGAGGCAGGAGAATCACTTGAACCTGGGAGACCGGGAGACGGAGGTTGGAGTGAGCCGAGATGTCACCATTGCACTCCAGCCTGGGTGACAGAGCAAAACTCCGTCTCAAAAAAAAAAAAAATTCTATTTCTCTTTTCCGGTTTGAAAGCCCCTATAAAAGCTCCACGGACATCTGTCGTAGCTCTTCCAGAACAAGGACCTCAGGTCTTTCTGTTTATGAATCTCCAGCCTCCAGCACAATGCCTGGATCATTATAGATGATGACATTATTGATAGCCACCATCCATTGAACACTTGCTGTATTCTAGGAACTGTGCCAACCGTTATGCATGCATTACAAAAATTAGATGAGAAAAAAATATTTTTAAAAATCAGGCTCTTTTATAACAGAAAGTAGAATGATGGTTGCCAGGGACTGTGGTGAGGGGAAAATGGACAGTTGTTTAAATGGGTACAGAGTTTCAGTTTTAAAAGATGGAAAAGTTCCTGAGATCTGTTGAAAACGACATGCATATAATTAACACTTTTATACTGTACTCTTAAAATGGTGAGGATGGTAAATTTTATGTTATGTGTTTTTTGCCGCAATAAAAAATTGTTTTTTACATCAGGCCCTCTTAAATCAAAACCACGATGAGATATTACCTCACACCTGTTGGCATGACTATTATTAGGGAAACAAAAGAAAATAATTGTTGGCAGCTGGGCACGGTGGCTCACACTTGTAATCCCAGCACTTTGGGAGGCTGAGGCAGGCAGATCACTTGAGGCCAGGAGTTTGAGACCAGCCTGGCCAACATAGTGAAACCCCGTCTCTACTAAAAATAAAGAAAAAAAAATTAGCCAGGTGTGGTGCTGGGTGCCTGTAATCTCGGCTACTCAGGAGGCTGAAGCAGGAGAATCCCTTGAACCTGGGAGGTGGAGGTTGCAGGAGAATCACTTGAACCCGGGAGGTGGAGGTTGCAGTGAGCGGAGATCACGCCATTGCACTCCAGCCTGGGTGACAAAAGAGAAACTCTGTCTCAAAAAAAAAAAAAAAAAGAAAAGAAAAGAAAATAATTGTTGGCAAAGACATAAAGAAATTGGAATCCAAATGTTCATGGGAATGTAAAATTTTGTAGCTGCTAAGGAAAACAGTATGAAGTTTCCTCAAAAAAATAAAATAGAACTACCGTAGGCTCTAGTAATCCCATTTCTGAATATAAATCCAAATGAAACAAATTCATTATCTTAACCCCTACAGTCCTCTGCTTTACCAGCTAAGCTATCAAAGAGCATCAAATTCATTATCTCAAAGAGACGTCTGCACTTTCATGTTAATTGCAACATTATTCACAATAGTCAAGAAGTATGTATTAGTCTGTTCTCACACTGCTATAAAAAAATACCTGAGGCCGGGTGCCATAGCTCATGCCTGTAATCCCAGCACTTTGGGAGGCCAAGGAGGGTGGACCGCCTGAGGTCAGGAGTTTGAGACCAATCTGGACAACATGGTCAGAATACAAAAATACAAAAATTAGTCTGGGCGCGGTGGCTCACGCCTGTAATTCCAGCACTTCAAGAGGCTGAGGTAGACAGATCACTTGAGGTCAGGAGTTCAAGACCAGCCTTACCAACGTGGTGAAACCCCGTCTCTACTAGAAAAAAAAGAAAAGGAAAACAATACAAAATTAGCTAGGCGTGGTGGCAGGTGTCTGTAGTCCCAGCTACTTGGGAGGCTGAGGTAGGAGAATCACTTGAACCTGGGAGGTGGAGGTTGCAGTGAGCCCAGGTCGTGCCACTGCACTCCAGTCTGGGCAACAAAGCTAGACTCCATCTCAAAAATAAATAAATAAATAAATAAATACAAATAAAAATATAAAAATCAGTCGGGCATGCTGGCACACACCTGTAGTCCCAGCTACTCAGGAGGTGGAGGCAGCAAAATAACTTGAACCTGGCAGGTACAGGTTGCAGTGAGCCAAGATCACGCCGCTGCACTCCAGTCTCAATGACAGAGCGAGACTTGGTCTCAAAAAAAAAAAAAAAAAATTAGCCAGACATTGTGGCAAGTGCCTGTAATCCCAGCTATTTGGGAGGCTTAGGCAGGAGACTCACTTGAACCCAGGAAGTGGAGGTTGCAGTGAGCTGAGGTTGCGCCACTGAACTCCAGCCTGGGCAAGCAAACGAAGACTCCGTCTCAAAAAAAAAAGAAAGAAAGAAAGAAAATAGTATACACATACAATGGAATACTCTTCAGCCTTAAAAAGGAAGGAAATCCTGGCTGGGCACGGTGGCTCACACCTATAATCCCAGCACTTTGGGAGGCTGAGGCAGATGGATCACCTGAGGTCAGGAGTTCGAGACCACCCTGGCCAACATGGAAAACCCCGTCTCTACTAAAATACAAAATTAGCCAGGCGTGACGGCACGCGCCTGTAGTCCCAGCTACTCGGGAGGCTGAGGCAGGAGAATTGCTTGAACCTGCAAGGCGGAGGTTGTAGTGAGCTGAGATCGTGCCACTGCACTCCAGCCTGGGTGACAGCGAGACTCTGTCTCAAAAAGAAATTTTTTTTCAAAAAGAAAAATAAATAAATAAAGGAAAGAAATCCTGACAAATGCTACAATATGGATGAGCCTTGAAGACTTTATGGTAAGTGAAATAAGCCAGTCACAAGAAGACAAGTACTGTATGATTTCACTTATATGAATTACCAAGAGTAGTCAAATTCATAAAAACAATAGAATGGTGGTTGTCAGGGGCTGGGGGATGGAGAACAGGGAGTTGGATATGGAGTTTGACTTTTTTTTCTTTTTTTTGAGATGGAGTTTCACTCTTGTTTCCCAGGCTGGAGTGCAATGGCACGATCTTGGCTCACTGCAACCTCTGCCTCCTGGGTTCAAGTGATTCTCTCGCCTCAGCCTCCTGAGTTGCTGGGATTACAGGCATGAGCCACCATGCCCTGCTAATATTGTATTTTTACTAGAGATGGGGTTTCACCATGTTGGTCAGGCTGGTCTCGAACTCCTGACCTCAGGTGATCTGTCTACCTCTGCCTCCCAAAGTGCTGGGATTACAGGCGTGAGCCACCGCGCCCGGACTTAAGTTTGATTTTTGCAAGAAGAAGAGTTCTAGAGATCCACTGCACAGCAATGTGAATACAGTTACATTACTGTACTGTACACAGTGTAGTATGTGTACATCCTGTACACAGTGTAGTATGTGTACATCCTGTACACAGTGTAGTATGTGTACATCCGTACACATAATGTTGGCCAGACTGGTCTCCAACTTCTGGCCTCAAGTGATCCGCCCACCTCAGCTTCCCAATGTGCTGGGATTACAGGTGTGAGCCACTGCACCCATTAAGGTGGGCTTTATTTTTATTTATTTATTTATTTTTTTGAGATGGAGTCTCACTGTGTTGCCCAGGCTAGAGTGCAATGGCTTTATCTTGGCTCACTGCAACCTCCACCTCCCAGGTTCAAGCGATTCTCCTGCCTCCACCTCCCAAGTAGCTGGGATTACAGGCATGAGCCACTTCGCCTGGCTGGGTGGGCTTTAAATGCCATCACAAGGGTCCTTTTTTATTATTTTTTCGGGGGGGGGTGGGGATGGAGTCTTGCTCTGCTCACCCAGGCTAGAGTGCAGTGGTGTGAACTCAGTTCACTACAAGCTCTGCCTCCCAGGTTCACGCCATTCTCCTGCCTCAGCCTCCCGTGTAGCTGGGACTACAGGCACCCGCCACCATGCCCAGCTAATATATATATATATATTTTGTATTTTTGGTAGAGACGGGGTTTCACCATGTTAGCTAGGATGGTCTCAATCTCCTGACCTCGGGATCTGCCCACCTCAGCCTCCCAACATGCTGGATTATAGGTGTGAGCCACCGTGCCCGGCCACAAGGGTCCTTATAAGTGAGAGCCAGTGGGGGATAAGAGATATGAGAAGGTGATGTGAAGACAATGTAAATACAAAGGCAGAGCTTTCAGTGATGCGGCCACAAACCCAGGAATGCTGGCAGCCACTAGAAGCTGGAAGAGACAAGGAATGGCTTCTCCTCTGGATTATCCCCTAAGGAAGCATGGCTTTGCCAGGTTTCAGACTTCTGGTCTCCAAAACTGTGAGAGAATAAATTTTTGTTGTTTAAGCCACCAAGTTTGTGGCAATCTATTACAGCAGCCTCAAGAAGCCAAATAAAGATATTTTTATGTGTGCCCTGCTTACCCTCAATGTTAACTGAAATTGACTACATATAAGCAGTTGATATGCCAGGACCGTCTACGAGGTAATTTATAAAACATCTTCATGGCCAGAGGGGAAAGAAATCTAATCGGATCTCATAATTGGAACATCAAAAATTAGTGCATGAGTTATGAGATGCATTTCCCCTGGCCTCACAGAAGTTCTTGTAACAATGTTTGAAGCTACAGGTGTTGTGCTCAGAATAAAGCTCTGGCGAGGTGCAGTGGCTCATGCCTATAATCCCAGCACCCTGAGAGGCCGAGGCCACGGGGTCACTTGAGGCCAAGAGTTTGAGATCAGCCTGGGCAACATAGTAAGACCTCATCTTGATTAATTAAAAAAAATTTTTTTTAATTAAAAAAGAAGAAAGCTCTACAAAGAAAACACATTACAGCTTGCATCCTTTGGGATCAGTCAACAAAAGACAAGAATGAGTAGTCAGGACGTTATTACAGACTTCAGTATTACCATTTTCAATTGAATTTCTGATGCCAAGTGCCAACATTGGCTGCATCCTGAGATTATGCCACTCCTGCCCACTCTTAGGGCATGTGCCCATAATCCCAACGCTTTGGAAGGCCAAGGTAGGAGGATCGCTTGAGGCCAGGAGTTTGAGATCAGCCTGGGCAACAAAGCAAGACCCTGTCTCTACAAAAAATGGGAAATTAACAAATGTCTTGCAAAATGGCAGATGGGGAGAGAGTGGAGAAAGGCCAATAGCTGGCAAGTATATTGACTGTGGGCTTGGATAGACAGTAGACCAAGGTGAGTAAAAATGCATTAATCAGACCGCAGCACTTCCACTTGACCTCCTTGGCCCACCATTTTCCCACAAGACTGAAGACTTCTGATGTTGTGAAAGAGGCAAAGTGTCCAGAAGCCAGTGGAATTCAATAGAGGTGTTAACTTTATGATATTAGCAAGGCATTAAGATAGCTTATGGACTCAAGGTTAGCAGTAGGCTAGATGCAGTGGCTCACGCCTGTAATCCCAGCAATTTGGGAGGCCAAGGTAGGAGGATCGCCTGAGACCAGGAGTTCAAGACCAGCTTAGGCAGCATAGCGAGACCTCATTTCTTTTTCTTTTCTTTTCTTTTTTTTTTTTTGAGATGGAATTTCATTCTTGTCGCCCAGGCTAGAGTGCAACAGCGCGACCTCAGCTCACCACAACCTCCACCTTCTGAGTTCAAGCAATTCTTCTGCCTTAGCCTCCTGAGTAGCTGCGATTACAGGCACACACCTAATTTTGTGTTTTTTAGTAGAGATGGGGTTTCACCATGTTGGTCAGGCTGGTCTCAAACTCCTGACCTCAGGTGATCCACCTGCCTCGGCCTCCCAAAGTACTGGGAATACAGGAGTGAGCCACCGTGCCTGGCCGCGAAACCTCATTTCTACAGTTTTTTTTTCCTTTTTTGAGACGGAGTCTCACTCTGTCACCCAGGCTGGAATGCAATGTCATGATCTCGGCTCACTGCAACCTTTGCCTTCCGGATTCAAGTGATTCTTCTGCCTCAGCCTCCTGAGTAGCTGGGATTACAGGTGCGTGCTACCACACCTGGCTAATTTTGTATTTTTAGTAGATAGGGGGTTTCACCATCTTGGCCAGGCTGGTCTTGAACTCCTGACCTCATGATCCACCTGCCTTGGCCTCTCAAAGTGCTGGAATTACAGGCGTGAGCCACCACGCCCGGTCTTTTTCTTTTCTTTCTTTTCTTTTTGAGACAGAGTCTCTCTCTGTTGCCCAGGATGGAGTACAGTGGTGCGATCTTGGCTCACTGCAACCTCCGCCTCCCAGGTTCCAGTGACTCTCATGCCTCAGCTTCCTGAGTAGCTGGGATAACAGCTGCATGCCACTATGCCCGGCTAATTTTTGTATTTTTGGTAGAGATGGGGTTTCACCATGTTGGCCAAGCTGGTCTCGAACTCCTGACCTCAAATGATCCACCTGCCTCGGACTCTCAAAGGGCTGGGATTACAGGTGTGAGCCACCTCGCCTGTCTCAATAGATATTTTTTAAAAATTAGTCAGGCGGCTGGGCGTGGTGGCCCACACCTGTAATCTCAGCACTTTGGGAGGCCGAGGCAGGCAGATCCCCTGAGGTTGGAAGTGCAAGACCAGCCTGACCAACATGGAGAAACCCCGTCTCTACTGAAAATACAAAATTAGCTGGGTGTGGTAGTACATGCCTGTAATCCCAGCTACTCGGGAGGCTGAGGCAGGAGAATCGCTTGAACCCGGGAAGCGGAGGTTGCGGTGAGCCAAGATTAGGCCATTGCACTCCAGCATGGGTAACAAGAAACTCAGTCAAATGATGCACTTTGAAATCTATTCAGAACTGTAGAGGCAAAACCTTTTTTTTTAGATGGAGTCTTGCTCTATCACCCAGGCTGGAGTGCAGTGGCATTATCTTGGCTCACTACAGCCTCTGTCTCCCTGGTTCAAGTGATTCTCCTGCGTCAGCCTCCCGAGTAGCTGGGATTACAGGCACGCACCACCATGCCCAGCTAATTTTTGTATTTTTAGTAGGGACAGGGTTTCACCACGTTGGCCAGGATGGTCTCAGTCTCCTGAACTTGTGATCTGCCAGCCTCTGCCTCCCAAAGTGCTGGGATTATAGGCATAAGACACCGCACCCGGACAGAAAACTATTCCTTGTTACTTACATTTTCAGATCACAAAAAGTACGTTGAATTGTGGGCAAGTTAGTAAACTCTATTTACCTAGAATGGAGGATTCTATCATGAGGTTTTCTTCATCAAGAAAGCAGAGGGGGCTGGGCGAGGTGGCTCACGTCTGTAATCCCAGCACTTTGAGAGGCGGGTCAGGAGTTCAAGATCAGCTTGGCCAACGTGGTGAAACCCACTCTCTACTAAATATACAAAAATTAGCCGGGTGTGGTGTCCCACCCCTGTAATCCCAGCTACTCGAGAGGCTGAGGCAGGAGAATCGCTTGAACCTGGGAGGCAGAGGTTGCAGTGAGCCGAGATTGTGCCACTGCACTCCAGCCTGGGCCACAAAATGAGACTCTGTCTCAAAAAGAAAAAAAAAAGAAAGAAAGAAAAAAGAAAGAAAGTGGAGGGGAGGCTAACAGCTTTTGAGTGCCAGGTTAAGTGTGTTTGTGTTCATTTTCCTTTGATAAAAAATACCAAACCTCGGCCAGGCGCGGTGGCTCACGCCTGTAATCCCAGCACTTTGTGAGGCCGAGGCAGGCGGATCATCTGAGGTTGGGAGTTTGAGACCAGCCTGACCGACATTGAGAAACTCCATCTCTACTAAAAATACAAAATTAGCCGGGTGTGGTGGCACATGCCTGTAATCCCAGCTGCTCAGGAAGGCTGAGGCAGGAGAATCGCTTGAATCCGGGAGGCAGAGGTTGCGGTGAGACGAGATCGCGCCACTGTACTCCAGCCTGGGCAACAAGAGCGAAACTCAGTCTCAAAGCAAAACAAAAACAAACAAAAAAATACCAAACCTCTCTAAATATCATCCCAAAGTTCCATGCTTATAATTTACGGTAACATTTAGTTAACTCCCAAATAGCATACATCCTTGTCAGATTATGTTTTCTTACTTCCAAGCCAACATTTTTTGGGTGCCCATCCAACCTGATGCATATAAATCTTCATTTCCCATTGGAGTGTACCCAGAAGTATTCAGCATTAATGGATCATTTGTTCATGTCTTATGCTAAAATTTGTTTAAGATGAGTAGGTGTCTTGTTTGTTCTGTCATTAGAGAGACCATATGTTAGCACAGCCATATGTGGGAGTGTTTTTATTCTTTTAAGAGTTCAAAACAGGGCATCTCCTAAGAAGCCTTAATTGCGTGTCCAAGTACAATATAAAAGCAAAACAATAACTGATGTCCTAGTCATTCCAAGCAGCTATTTATTTTATTCCATTTATTTCCAACACTAAGCTTAATGTCTAAAAGCAAAGCAAAACAAAACAAAGAAGAAACTAATTTTATTATACAGCTAGACACCGTATAATCTTGGTGCCTAAGAAAACGATACCTGCATATTTTCGAACTCCTGAGCTCAAAGCTATCCGCCCACCTCGGCCTCCCAAAATGCTAGGATTACAGGCATGAGCTGGTGCGCCTGGCCAATACTCGCATATTCTGAGCATAATAGCAACTCTAGGCAGGGCACAGTGGCTCACGCCTGTAATCCCAGCACTTTGGGAGGCTGAGACGAGGGGACCGCTTGAACCCAGGAGTTGGAGATCAGCCTGGACAACTTGGCAAGACCCTTTCTCTACCAAGAAAAACGTTTTTTTTTGAGACGAAGTCTTGCTGTTGTTGGCCCGGACTGGAGTGCAATGGTATGATCTTGGCTCACTGCAACCTCCGCTGCCCAGGTTCCAGCAATTCTCGTGTCTCAGCCTCACAAGTAGCTGAGATTATAGGCACGTGCCACCACACCAGGCTAATTTTTGTATTTTTAGTAGAGACAAGGTTTCACCATGTTGGCCAGTCTGGTCTCGAACTCCTGACCTGAAGTGATCTGCCCACCTCAGCCTCCCAAAGTACTGGGATTACAGGCATGAGCCACTGTGCCCGGCCAAAAATTTTTTAAATTATCCAGACGTGGTGGCACATGCCTGTAGTTCCAACTATTCAGGAGGCTGAGGTGGGAGGATCACTAGAGCCTGGAAGTTGGGCGGTTACAGTGAACTGTGATCATGTCATTGCACTCCAGCCTGCACGACAGAGCCAAAGTGAGGAGATCCCATCTCTCTCTCTCTCTCAAAAAAAAAAAAAAAAAAAA
>NW_016805123.1:0-2717 GCF_001698545.2 Rhinopithecus bieti | reverse complement strand
TTAAAACAAAGATGATAACAGCCCTTTCCCAAAGCAGACCTCCTTCTTGCTTGGGGACTGGATTGCCTCTGTAGGACTAACATTAGCCAGAAGATTAGAAATTATGGTTTAGGAGTCATGCAGCAGGAGGCTACAAGGTTCTGACTCTCCCTAAACTGCCCCTAAGACCAGTACTTGAGATATTTTGCAGACCCTGCCTTTGATGGATCAGCCGGCACTACCCAGATCGAAACACTGGCTCATCTGATCTTGTGACCCCCAACCAGGAACTGACTCAGCGCAAGAAGACAGCTCCGACTCCCTGTGATTTCATCCCTGGCCAATCAGCACTCCCGGCTTACTGGCTTCCCCTCACCCACCAAGTTGTCCTTAAAAACTCTGCTTCCCGATTTGATTTGAATCATTTGAGTAATAATAAAACTCTGGTCTCCTGCACAGCCGGCTCTGCGTGAATTACTCTTTCTCTATTGCAATTCTTCTGTCTTGATGAATCAGCTCTGTCTAGGCAGCGGGCAAGGTGAACCCACTGGGCAGTTACAATAACGGTTCACTGCTGCCTCAACCTCACGGGCTCAAATGATCTTCTTGCCTCAGCCTTCCTAGTAGCTGGGAATACAGGCATGCTCCACCATGTCTGGCTAATTTTTGTAGAGACAGGGTCTTGCTATGTTACCCAGACTGGTCTTGAACTCCTGGGCTCAAGCGATCCTCCTGCCTTGGCCTCCCAAAGTGCTGGGATTCCAGGTGTGAGCCACTGTGCCCAGCCAAGTCTAAACTCTTAATAAGGTCAACTCATTTCTGATAGGATTATGGTCAGTTTATTCAAAAAAAGAGCCTCAGACCACTCTCTTTCACCAGGCTTCCCGGCTGTATTTCTATTGTCCGACTTGAAAATCTAGGACTTTTCTCAGTATGAGTAAAGAGTAAGGAAACAAGTGATGCATCCCCTTGTATAAGCCTGTGGTTAGAGAAGCCTGTGGGGGCCAGGAGTGGTGGTTCGCACCTGTAATCCTAGCACTTTAGGAGACCGAGGTGGGTGGATCACCTGAGGTCAGGAATTCGAGACCAGCCTGGCCAACATGGTGAAACCCTGTCTCTACTAAAAATACAAAATTAGCCAGGCATGTTGGCACATGCCTGTAATCCCAGCTACTCGGGAGGCTGAGGTAGGAGAATTGCTGGAACCCAGGAGGCAGAGATTGCAGTGAGCCGAGATGGCCTCTGCACTCCAGCCTAGGTGACAGCAAGACTCTGTCTTAAAAAAAAAAAAAAAAAAAGAAAAGTTAGATCTCATTCACTGTCTCAGTCATAATTTTGCAAAGGTGGTTTCATTATCGCACCACTGCACTCACGTCTGGGCGACAGTGACACCCTGTCTCAAAAAAAGAAAAAAAGAAAAAGTTTAGATTTGATGACTGGTCAATCAGCAAATATCTGTGGGGCAAACCTTCCACCCAAGAGAGATAGGAGACAATGAATTAATTCATTCCTCTTTGTTGTCCCTGTCTCCTGCCCCAGCTTCCTCCTGCTTCCACCAGCTAGAGAAGTCCTGAGACTGACAAAATGGGGCTTCTCTGGGGCACAGTCCCACAGATTGAGCAATCTGTGGGATAAAGATGGCCAGCTTGATAACACACCATTTCATTGGCTCTCCGTCCTTCTCTGCTTTGCTCCCCCAATGGGGAAACGGCATATATGTCCTCTGCCTCAGGCTTTGCTTTCTGAGGAAATCAATCTGTGATATAAAAAGAAAAAGGAGTGACAGGAGCTATAGTGTAGCTAAAATCTCTGATTCTAACTGAGAAAGGCTGATAGAGAGAAGGAGTCAGATATCGGTGAGCAATGATTCAGAGTAGAATATAGCTCAGCATAGACTCAGAGCAGGATAAAGGACAGAAAGCCTCCTTAGGCTGCGAAGCATCAACAGTCCTTTCGTGTTACAAATTGAAAAAAGGCCGGGTGCGGTGGCTCACAGCTGTAATCCCAGCACTTTGGGAGGCCAAGGAGGGCAGATCACCTGAGGTCAGGAGTTCCAGACCAGCCTGGCCAACATGGTGAAACCCCATCTCTACTAAAAGTAGAAAAATTAGCCAGGGCGTCTCAAAACAAACAAACAAAAAATAATAATAATTGAAAAAAAAAGTTGGAGGGGGGGCATGGTAAAAAACCATAGACGTGGACAAAAGAAATATAAGACACAAAAAATTTGCAAATTATAATTATGTTGCAAAAGTTCTGAACAACTGAGAAGAAAAAAACAAATAGAAAAATCAGTGAAAGACATGATCAGAGGGTTCATAGAAAAAGAAAAGCAAGCAGTCTCAAACATGAAAAAATGTTCAACTTCACTCATAATAAGGGAAATGCAACGGATTGGTACACTGAAATACCATGTCTTGTTGATCAGATTGGGAAAAATTCAAGTTTGAAAATGTACTCTGTCGGTGAGCCTGTGGAGAAGTAGGCATTCTCATTCATTTCTGGTTGGAGTGCAAAATATTACAGGCCCTATGGAGAGGAATTTGGTCATCTTTAGCAAAAAGGCAAATGCATTTACAGTTTTTGACCCAGCAATCCCACTTCTCGGAAACAAATGTAAATTATACCTGGGCATCATCTGTACAAACAAAAGTTTGGGAACAATTCATGTGTCCATCAATAGAAAACTGATTGAATAAACCATTGTACAGGCACAAAAGGATACTATTCAGTCATAA
>NW_016805122.1:0-2258 GCF_001698545.2 Rhinopithecus bieti | reverse complement strand
GATGGGGTTTCTCCATGTTGGTCAGGCCGGTCTCAAACTCCTGACATCAGGTGATCCGCCTGCCTCAGCCTCCTGAAGTGCTGGGATGACAGGCCTCTGGGCCACGGCGCCCGGCCATATGTATATGTTTTTTTGAGACAGAGTCTCTGTGTCGCCCAGGCTGCAGCATAGTGGCGTGATCTCGGCTCACTGCAACGTCCGCCTCCCGGGTTCATGCCATTCTCCTGCCTCAGCCTCCTGAGTAGCTGGGACTACAGGCGCCCGCCACCATGCCTGGCTAATTTTTTTTTTTTTGTATTTTTGGTAGACACGGGGTTTCACCGTGTTAGCCAGGATGGTCTCGATCTCCTGACCTCGTGATCTGCCCGCCTCGGCCTCCCAAAGTGCTGGGATTACAGGCGTGAGCCACCTCGCCCAGCACCATGTGTAGTTTTCAAACATGCATGGAAGTGAATTTCATTTCTTCTGGGTCCACACCCAGGAGTGGAGTTACCAGGTCACAGGGTGGCTCTGTGATTCCTGGGGCAGCCCCTGGGCTGTTTTCTGTAGGGCTGCCTCAGCTCAGGTTCCTGCCACTGTCTGTGAGGTTCCGATTTCTCTGTGTACTCGCCCGCACCTGCGACTGTCTGTCTTCTTGATGGACGCCCTGGCAGGTGCGAAGTGGCATCTCACTGCGATTTGCTTCCACATATTTTTAAACTCATTGAGGGCATGGTCCTGTGGGAGGAGGGGAGGCAGGAAGGCCACGAGAAGCCTGAGCCGTGCCCCCAGCTGGCGCGTGCAGAGGCCAGGCAGGTGGCGGCTGTGGTTGCAGCAGGATTAGTAGGAAGTGAAGAGGTCGCCTTCCCGGGCACCGTGTGTGCCTCGAGTTCGCCCGGCGGCCCTCGAGAGGGGCGGGTTTGGGGGCTTTCTTTAGCCAGGAGGCCCAGAGGGTGTTCCAGTCACTTCTGCCCGCCCCGGTGACCCGACTCTCCAGCCCCTCTCCGCGTCCTTGCTGGCTGGGCCAGGTCTCCATGGGGAAATGTGGGGGTGGCTGGTGGGGTGGGGAGCTGGTGTGGGGGGAGCTGGGGACTGCAGATCCCTGTGATTGAGAGGTGGAAGGTGGGGGCGGCTGGTGGTGGGGGGAGCTGGGGAAAGGTGGGGGGAGCTGGTGGAGGGGGAGCTGGTGGGGAGGTGCTGGGGCTCTGACTGCAGATCCCTGTGATTAAGGGGTGGGAACTTCTGTCCTGGAGCCTCCGAGCCACCACATTGGCAGCTGGCCTGTAGGGGGGACACGGCAGGGGAGGCCAGATGCTCCTCCCTCCATCCCAGGGAGCAGCCCAGCCTGAGCCTGGGCCATGTGCCTGCGTGCAAGGTGGGGCATAGAGGGGCACGGGCTGGCCCCGGTTGGCATAAGTGGGGATCTTGGGCCCAGCGGGGTCTGAGAGGGGTCTCCAGGTTGCAGAGACTGGTCGGGGGGTGGGTCTTGGGCCCAGCAGGGTCTGGGAGGGAGCCCCGGGTTGCAGAGGCCTGGGGGGAGTCTCGGGCCCAGAGGGGTCTGGAAGGGGACCCCAGGTTGCAGAGGCTAGTGGGGACAGGGGCTCTCGGGCCCGGCGGGTCTGGGAGGGGCCCTGGCTTGCAGAGGTGGAGGGTCTCAGGGACCCAGCGGGGTCTGGGAGGGCCCCGCGTTGCTGTCATCACCAGTTGTCCGAGAGTGATCAGCTCAGTGTCCACGTGCCCAGCGGGAGAGATCCTTGATTAAACGTCCCACCAGTTTTCTGGTTCTGAAACCGAGAGTGTGAAAAGGCACCTAACGGCCCGGCGTCGTGTCACCATGAAAGCAGCCAAGGGGCCGCGTGTCTGGGAGTGGCCAGGCCTCTGGGAAGGGACAGGCTCCATCCAGCTGCTGCGCTGGTCCAGGCCCAGGGCCTTTGGTCTCCGGCACTGGGCGCTGCTGTGCCAGGCACTGGAGCTTATGGAGAGACGATCATTCCAGAGGGGCTGCAGCAGAGGAGGGGCCTCCTGGGATGACTGGGACCCAGGGCCACCTGGCTTCTTCCTGGGTGCCGGCCCCTCCCCGACAGGGGCTCCCGCTGCTGTGTCTGTGAGACGGGCAACACCGGATGTCCCAGTGTCCCCAGGCTGCCATCCTCTCGCTCTGCGTGCCAGTCCCTGGGAATCTGAGTGGGGCCAGTGGCCGGGCCCCAGGCTGCTACAGTCCAAGGGGAAGGGTCCCTCCTCACTTCACCCTGTCCTGGGTCTCCCCAGGTGAGTGGCAT
>NW_016805121.1:831365-847792 GCF_001698545.2 Rhinopithecus bieti | reverse complement strand
CTTCTCCCCTGTACTACACTATCATAACACTTATTAAAGATGCCATAGTGTATATAGTCCTCTGTTAATTTGTCTGTACTTCCTATTAGCCTTGTCCAAGATGTGTAGTATGAACTACACATGTAATCTTAAAATTTTTAGTAGCCACATTAAAAATACAAACAGAACAGAAAATAAAATGATATAACAAGAAACAGATGAAATTAGTTTAAATAATATAGTAACTCAATACAGATACATGAAAAATTTATTTTAACACGCAGTTAGTGTGAAATTTGTTAATGAGGTATTTTACGGTTTTTTTTTTCTGACCACCTGCTGCCTGTTGATATTTTACGTTCTTTTGTCATAGAAATTTTCAAAATCCAGTGTGTACTTTTTACGTATGCACATCTCAGTTTGGACTAGCTATGTTTCAGGTGTTCAGCAATCATATGTGGCTAGTGGCAGCCATACCAAACAGCACAGCCTTAGACTATAAGCTCTCTGAGGACAAGGGAATCTTTTTTACTCCAGCGCCTAATACAGTGCCTGGAATTTAATAATTTGCTTCCCCAAACAAAGTTTATTTGCAATTTCTAACTGTGCTATCACTTGCTATTTTATGCTTTATACTTTTCATTTATATGCTCATTTCTTAAATTGTGTGCTCTTCAGCATAGTAACCATGTTTTATTCAGCTTTATATCTGTGACATAGAAGATACTCAATATATGTTTGTCACAAGGAAGTTAGAGAAGAGAGAAACTAATTTTTTACTTCAAAGAACTTTTTTCTGGCAAATCATCTCTTGAGATATTTCGCATTAAATCTCACAAGTTCAAAATTGTAGGATTTAGCAGTAGAAATTGAAATACCTCAACTGTTCATTTATTTGGGCTTTAGATTAAGCCATCAAATATGGCTGATTGCTGATTTTATTTTTAAAGATCTCAAAGGGTTAGAGATTTATCAACCTTACCTAATACAACCTTGTTCTGCATTGAATAAATTCTACAGCTACTGAGTTCTTCCCTGTCAATCTTAATAATCCTTTACTGTAACATAAGATTTTTTCCCCTGTGATCTTCAGTGGAGACAGACAATAGTTGGTTAACATTAATCATATAATGAGCTTTAGCATTAGTAATATTAGTTATGATAATTACCTTAAGTGTTCTTTATCTAAAATGTAGAACATTAATTTTAACATTTACATTATGGGATATTTCAATTTTTCTTCTAATAGGAAAGATGAGATCAATAATGTATTTATTTTTTGGGCATTTGAGATATCTTTTCCCCACTTAACTGATGATATAAATAATACTGATGAGTGCCTTTAGTTTGTCAGTAATAATAACTGACTAGCCATCATATGCCATTATGGTATTTGTTGCTAAGAACAGAAAATAATCTATATTTGTTTTCTGATGTGCTCTTAGCTAATAGTTTTGTTATTAGGTTAGGGGCCTAGGAATCATTGTTTAGCCATATTAGTATCATGCCTACTCCTTGTTAAAGTAGCCAGACATGTAAATTAAAACAGCTTTGCTGTCAGACAGATCCAGTTAAAATTCAGGCTTCGCTATTTGTCCAGCATCTTCTCAATCTCATCTATATGTTACCCATCTCATAAAGTTGTTGCAAGAATTATATGAGATAAATATACCTAAAATATGTGTCTACAGTAAATATGCAATAAGCAGTTACTTTATTATCATCAATATTGTTGTCTTTTCTAAAGAAACAACCAAATACTTTGTTGTCAGCATTGGGATTTAAATGCTGGACATCTTCACAAACTTAAAATTGCCCAGTTCCCAAAATAAAACCAAAATAGGCAACTGGTACTAAGCCAAATATCACATCTGATATTATGGGCTGTAACTTCTCAATCTTTTTCCATAAGAAAGATATAAGAAAGAGGAAATTCCTGAAAAGGGGCAACTAAAATTAAAATACAGCTAAGGCATTCAGTTTATTTATTCATTTAAGCTATTGAGTGCTTACTATGTGGCAGGAGCTATTCTAGGAACTTAGGATGCATCAGTGAACAGAACAAAAATTTCTTCATTGTAGTCTTTCTAGTGAAATTTAGACTTATAACTTTAACCCCAGCAGGTTCTGCTGTGAGGGTGGGAGAAGAGTGTGCTAAATATGTGGAGGCAGGGAAAGAAGGTCAGCTCTACTTTGACTGTTAAAAGGCCTAGATCCCAGGACAGGAGACCATCAGGCCAAAATCTAATGCCTAGTGTCTGGGGAAACAGGTACTCTTTAGTCCAGTTCAAATTGATGTTGATGTCCAGGAGGCCTCAGACAATCTATGGGGAATACAGATCTCTGGGTAGAGGTTTGGAGGATGGGTGGTATACTTACTGAAAAAGAATGCTGACAATTTGGAATATAGCCCAGATGGCAGCACCTGGTGAAAAGGGACCGTCAGGTCATCTGAGCCCAAACCAATTGATGGGAATTGAGGATAGACTTCAGGCTCCTCTTAGTAAAGAACTGAAATAAAGAACAAATCAGGAACAGAGACTGAATATACAGCAGTTGAGAGAAGAGCTGTGGGCAGATAGAAAGGGTGCCGTGTGGAGGGAAGCCTGTTGCTAAATAACCAAAACATGTGTCCTCATATGTAGTTTCCAAAATGATTCCTAACATGTGTAAGTCATTGTAGAAGATGTTAATAGTATTTAAGTTGGGATTTTTGTCATACTGTAACTTTCATTTTTATTGGAAAGTAAATATTAGTATGTTCTTGGGCAAAGGGTTATCTAGCTTGATAAAGCACGTATCATAAATTGATAAGTTTGAAAGTGACTGTAGGAGATAAATCAGTCAATAATTTCCTGGCTTTCATTTCAGAAAGTGTTTCTTTTAGAGGAGAAAAATACAATCATGAAGATACGCAAACAACGCTAGAAAATTTGATAATGTGACTTACAGAAAAACAGAGTTTTGTCTTAACTATTAAAATTCAACTTGCAGCAGCAGCAAAAACAAGTAAAGTGACAGCCAAAATTACTCTGTTAGCTATTTCAAGACTTATTTCAAAATATTTATAAATGATAATAGTATGATGAATTTGGCTGGTTTACTTGAAAAATTAAAAAAGGGTAGTAAAGACAATATTTTAAAAAATATTTTATTCACAGTTTTAAATGGCAGAAATTTTATAAGGTTCTGCATATTGTCAAGGTCTTAAAACAGTTACCTATATTTCTGAGATAAAAAAGAAAGCACATTTGACTATTTGAAAAATTGTAAGTTGAAGCAAGACCATGTCAAGAAAAACTGATGTTATCTGTATCTTCTCCATTTGTGTGATGATTGTTCCCTAAATCCAAATTTATGTAACAAATTGTATTCTGTATATTTCCCATCAGTCAACTAGTTTCTCTTTAGTGTCTGCCATTTTCAGCACTCTTGTAAAGCCTATAAACAAAATTTGGTATAAAAGATTGCATTAAATGTAGCTGATAGTTATTAAAAATATATTTCAACTCTGAAATTTGTTCTTAAAGACCAGCATTTTAATCACAGATGTAATTTGTTTACCTCTGATTAATAATTGTATCCTTAATTATTAATGATAGCTGAAGGGTTTGACTAAGACATCAGGAATAATTTTTCTGTCTTCCTGAGTTGTGATGATAGATAAATAATTTTCTATTTTAAAGAAATACATTAGTTCCTAAGTCTCATTTCTCTCATTTGAAAGGACAAAATAATGTTTCCTGTATTGATTTCATTTTCCTGTGAGGTTGAAGCATGAAAAGTAAATGAATATTAAAATATTTCATTGTGTTGGTATAATGAAAGCTCGAATACCCAAAGAAAAGTTTCATACTGTGTAATATTTTGTGACTCGATTAGTCTGCTGTGCTTTAAAAACTAAACACAGAACAAGAAATATCCCAGTCAATGTTAGAGTTTTATATAAAACATAAAGATTCAAATTTTAAAGATAAATTTAATTTCCTTTACAGTATTTATCAAAATTAAAAGGGTAAAATAGAAATGTAACATCAAGAGGTTTTATAATCTTAAGATTTTCCTTTGTCATTTATTAAAATTATTTTAAATAACATGCTGATATGATTATACTCCTTTCCACCTAGCTGCTTAGAGGCCTGTCCTAAACAAGCAATTTTTTGTTCTTTTAAATTTGAAAGGTGGCTCCCACACAGATTTAACTTGGGTAATTGGTTGGCCAGTACAACCAGCTAGTGACTGATGGTGCTTCCATTAAGAGCAGTTCGGCCAAGGAACTCTGCTCAACACTAAAGCCACTGAGAAGAGGGATACATAGTCTCTCTCCTGGATGAGTTCACAATCTGCTCTGGAAGGAGAAACAACATGTAAATGCATCACTGAAACAAATACACTCATACTATAAAAGTATGTTCCTAGAAACACGATTAATACATAGGAAGAATGATTCACTCTGCCTAGGATAGCTTTGTAGGGGACATGGCTAAGGGAAAGAGTCTTTGTCCAAATGGGTAGTAACCAACAGTCTTTAAACAGCATATGTTTCTCCCATGAGATTGTGATCTTCATAAGGGCAGAAACCATGTATATTTTGTTCACCACTATTTCTTTAAAGCCTAGTATAATAATCAATACTCAAGAAAAGCATTGCTGAATGACCCAGGTAAAGAAAGATAGGAAGGAGCATACTAAGCAGAAATGTTATTGTCTACATTAGATGTTCAACAAATGATACATTGTTGGTACCTGTGGAACACAAAGTCAAGACAGGTGGGGAAATGGTTGGAGGTAAAGCTGGAGGGATGATAATAATGATAGGTAACATTTATTCAACATTTACTGTACCACACAGTTTTAGGCACCTTATTTATATTCATTCACTTAATGCTCACAAAATCCTTGAAGGATATACTATTATTATTCTTCCATTTTTACAGATGAGGAAACTGAAGTACAGAGAGGTTAAGTGATTTGCTCCAGATCATATAATCGACTTAGGGCAGAACCAGCTCTTGAAGCCAGGCAGTCTGGCTCCAAGTTTATGCTCTTAATAGTGTGGGGCTTTTTGTATTTAATTAGACATATGTAACTGACATTTTTGCAAATCAGAATGGTTACATATTGGTAATTTGAAATGGTTCAACCTAATGTCATGCAGAAGAATTTGGATATTATAAATATAGATGGAACCCTGGAAGGGATTTGAACAAGGGAAACAAGATTTTTGGAGGCAATGGACTGTAGCCTCCCCAACTCACCAAAACTCTCTAAAAACAAGGACTACTATTCTCCAGTAATCCAGGACTCCCACGCTGAGCCTGTCTTATTCACATTTCTTTGTAAATTGGCCTGATTCCCTACCGTTTGACGTTATTCCTTTGGCTTTAGCAGTCCAATTGCCTTTGGCTGACACTCATCTCTCTGTTTCTGGTGATTTCTGCTACTATAAGGTGAAGTTCTAATAACCAGCGCTCAAAAATAGAAAAGAAAGCAAAGCAACTCTTTGTAAAGCTTTTCTGTATGACCTTGCTTCCTTCTGCTTGGCCTGGGCCATCCCAGGTCTACTGATAAAGCATATTGCTATAAGATTGAACAGGCGCAGTGGCTCACGCCTGTAATCCCAGCACTTTGGGAGGCTGAGGCAGATGGATCACTTGAGGTCACGAGTTTGAGATCAGCCTGGGCAACATGGCGAAACCCCGTTTTTACTAAAAATACAAAAATTAGTCGGTCGTAGTGGCACTTGCTTGTAAATCCCAGCCACTTGGGAGTCTGAGATGAGAGAATCACTTGAACCCTACTTGGGAGGCTGAGGTGGGAGAATCACTTGAAGCCAGGAGGCAGAGGTTGCAGTGAACTGAGATCACGCCACTGTACTCCAGCCTGGGTGACAGAACTAGACCCCGTCTAAAAATAAAAAATAAAAATAAAATAAAAACAATAAAAAAGGATTGAACAAGAGATAACTTCAAGCAGAAGATAATTTTTAAATAGTTAGAATACAAGGGCCGGGCGCGGTGGCTCAAGCCTGTAATCCCAGCACTTTGGGAGGCCGAGACGGGCGGATCACGAGGTCAGGAGATCGAGACCATCCTGGCTAACATGGTGAAACCCCGTCTCTACTAAAATACAAAAAAACTAGCTGGGCGAGGTGGTGGGCGCCTGTAGTCACAGCTACTCGGGAGGCTGAGGCAGGAGAATGGTGTAAACCCGGGAGGCGGAGCTTGCAGTGAGCTGAGATCCGCCCACATCACTCTACCCCGGGCGACAGAGCAAGACTCCGTCTCAAAAAAAAAAAAAAATAGTTAGAATACATATATAAAAAATAGTGCTTTAATTGGGTCCTTTCTGGTTTTATGTTTTAGAAATGTCTCCAAGTATGGGTATCACATAAATATCATATAAAAATAATTGCAGATTTCTCACAGTTATTCTTTAATCTGTACTCCTTAGACAATCTTGAGAATAAAGATAGCAACTACATTTCTTTAGCTAGTTATATCTTACAAATTACTTTCATATACAGATTTTCATTTGATCTTCACAGTAGCCTAGTAAGGTAATTATCACCATTTTATAGATTAAATAACATAGATTTAGTGAAGATACATGTGTTTTGAGAGCTTCATTCAAGGTTTTCTACCTTCAGGTCTAGTCTTTTTTTTCACTACAATGCAAAAACCTCTTCACATTTATAAATTTTATAAATCAAAATCTTATTTCATTAATGCTAGCTAATACTGGAGACACATGAGTCTCTAGTCCAAGCTTTAACCTCTATAGCATTTGTATAAATAAACCAAGTAACTTCCCAACTCTGTGATAATTACTCAGGTAACCTGCAGTATTTTTTATGGGTTTAAAAGTAATTTTGATATCATCAATTTGAAGCAAAGAAGCCTTATCCTAATGTAATATTCAGATAATACGGGCTATGCAACTTGTCTGTATAAACTAGTGCTGTGCCTTAAAATAGCATTTCCCAAAGTCTCTTAGTTTACTGAAGAAATATTTTTCATTGTCTCTTAATGATGTCAGTGGCTTTTATCAACTGGTTACCTCATCTGTTCATTAGGCTGTGAAGGAAAGCAGAGATGAAGGAAATATCCAACCTAGAGTAAGTCATGAAAGGATTTTTTTCTAAACAACAAAATCTCAGATCCTACTTTAAGACTTTACCCTTGGTTTCTAGAAGCAAAGGGGATGCACAAGAGGCTGCTCTGTCTCTTCCTCAAGAGACTGTGTACTAATCAGAGGGCCCACACACCATGCAGTCATTGACTCTCCCTTAGGGGTTACTAAAGCTGTATAGTTCTGCCATGTTTGTTCCTAACCAGCTTTCCTGACAGGCCTGTTTTTCTCTGTTCACATATCACCAAAGACTGTGCTAAGGCACTAATCTTGGTCTGGATTTTAGAAACTTGGGGAACTATAAGAGGTAAGGCAAGACTGGCTTCCAGTTATAGAGAATAAAGTCCTAGGGGGGAACTCAAGATAGTGTCCAAGGTGAAATCTAGCTCATAAATTACAAAGTGATCTAACAAGCTCCCATGCACAGGCACCAGAAAGAGAAAGAACTCATATCTGATGGAAAGAAGCCACAAACAAAGATAGAAAGACAGGCAGTGTGGTGTTAGTAAGAGACTGAATATGGCAAAAGGCCCATAAACGATGGATACTTTTTTGTAGTACCCCTGTGGCTTCAACCCCATGAGAAAAGGAGAAAAGGAGCAATAAAAGACACCAAAACTAATTTCCAATCCCACTCCAGTCTTCAGAGCTTGAGGTTTCTGCCATGGTTAATTCTAATATTTTTCTTATGGACTTACCCAGACCCATTAGCTGGTGTCTTGATTTGACTTGGGAACACTGTCCTGGCCTATTTTCCCACACAAGATGTACTGGGCCTACTGTCTAGCTCTAGTCCCTAACTAATGCACTGGTTTGGTCTTCCCAGTTTCCTGCATTCCAGCTCAAGCCTGAAGTCTTTCTGTCACTAAGGAACTAAAGAGACTCCTGCTTCAGGAAGTATAGGACAGAATGCCATAAGTAGGGCTGGAACAAAGCATGTACAGGAAAGGAAGGGTGCGAGAAAGAGGATGAACAATTACTCTCTCTCTCTCTCCATTCAATAAAGGAAAATATTTCTTCAGATTACCAAGGGATACTTGCCAGTGTTCAGGATGTTTCATAATTCATATTATTATCTTAGTTTCTTGTAGTAGGAATTATCAAAGACAGTAAAAAGATGTTAGAAGAGAAATTCAGGGGTAGGGGAAATGGGAATATGTTAGTCAAAGGGCACAAACTTTGAGTTATAAGATGAACAGGTTCTGGGAATCCAAGGTATAGCATGGGTGGTGATGTGTGTGTTAATTTGTGATAATCATTACATAGTATATACATATATCTAATCATCATGTTATACACTTTGAATAATTCACGCTTGTCAATTAAATAGTTTAAAATATGAAAGAAGGAAAATTCAAAACCTTAATGTCAGCTAAAGGCCTTAGACTTAGTTACTCTCCCCAACCCCTTCTGGGGTTTTTTTGTTTGTTTGAAGAAATGTTATTGCCTCAAAAATTCTTGATTTCTCCAGTTCCTCTCACTCTATTTTAATATCAGTCAGCTATCCTTGCATTTCCATCTGATATTTCACAGATTGAGGGCTGTGAAGTCACTTACCCTCTCGAAGCAGTTAGGAGACTATTACAGCTATTCCAGAAAGAGATGATAAGGGTTTGAACTGTCAGGTGCAGTATGAGTGCCAAGGAAGGGGTTGAATAGTTGAATTCAAAAGCTTTTTCAGAAATAGAATAAATACAAATTCTTGATATGACAGGGTAAAAGGGAGGGGAGAATCAAAGAAGATATTGAGAGTGGATTTCTAACAGGAGTAGAGGTCCCATGGCAATCTATGAAATAAGACATAGGGCACTGGGTTAAGAGCAGGTTTCAGGGGGAACAAAGATTTGACATTTGTTTTTGGACTTGTTGAATTTGAGGTACCTGTAGGACATCTAGGAAGAGAAATCCAGAAGAGTCTAGTTGAAATACTGGGGTGGAGGGTATAACATTGAGAGAGGCTCAAAAGGAACACAGCGGAGCTAAGTGATTCAAGGATCAAGGATGGTGTACAGGAATCTCAGGTCTTTTCTTTAATATTGTCTATCAAAATCACTTCCTTGTCTTCCACACACTCCTTCCTGAATCTGTCTTGCTGTCAACCCTGCAGAAGATTCCCACCCCCACCCTGTACCCGTATGTCTTTACTTCTTTTTTTTTTTTTTTTTTTTTTTTTGAGGCAGAGTCTTGCTCTATCACCCAGGCTGGAGTGCAGTGGCGGGATCTCCGCTCACTGCAAGCTCCGCCTCCTGGGTTCATGCCATTCTCCTGCTACTTCTCCTTCTTTATAACCTAGGGACATTGCTATAGTACTTTTTAAGGAAAATGCTAAAAGAGAGTATTTTTAAGAAAATATTGTTTGACTATGACTTCTTTTCAGATATCAGGACTGGTTTTTATTTCACTTTTTTGCCCATTAAGATTTAGAGGTTTTCTTGTAAGTCAGCATAAAAATTGTAGCTACTATATCCCCTGTTATGAAAGCAAACCCCCCAGTTTTCTTCTGGATATGATGTGTTAATATGGGAACACACATTTTGCTGACATGCTCTAATGCTTAATATTTTGATGAATCAATCTGGGAATAAGAATTGATTGAAAATGTCTCAATTTTACAATGGCTGAAGTAAGTATTGGTTAGGAAGATGGGCAGCCAATTAGCTGACAGGATCTACACCGTGCTAGATGGATTGCAATAAAAAATTGAATTAAACACAATATACTGCTATCAATTACTGACTGACTGGCAAGTATGTGATTGAATTATATCAGAAGTAAAGGCCAAAGCATTTTTCTGTGATTCCCAAAAAAGCTCAAATTGCAAATATCTTTACTGCCTAGTAAACAAACAGTTCTGCCTTGTATAATGTGAAATATTACAGTGAACAAAGTATTTAGTTTTTGCTACTAGCAAATTAAGCCTTTTTTAAATTCTATACACACCAAAAACATAGGCTTGTTATATTAAAATTGATTGAGTGGCTCTTAATTCAAATAGAGCTTTAAATGGAAAAGAATAGATTTCAGTATAATAGAATTTCACCTGTAATAAACTGAAATCATATTTAAAATACAAATAAAGAAACAGTACAAAACATATCCTTTCTGAAGCACCATTAACAGCATCTTGAATTGGTATCTAACCACGCCATTGCTTATAAGGTCAATACATCTCGTGCTCTTATTGACCAAGTTTTTCAGCTACATTCCATTGAAAAAAAGCTTGGCTATCATTTGCAAGAGTATGGTCAGTGGTATGTTACTATGAGCCCATGAAATAGAAAAACGACATTAGGAAAGACCAATGTAGCTAGAAAATGTGGCTTTTAAAATTGTGATCAGAAAGTTATTAATGACTATTAAGGAAGCAAGCAAGAAAAAAAATTACTAAATACAAAAGCCTGTTAAAATGATTTCAGTGTTTTATGCCACCCTTATGAAAGTCTTGGACTTCAAATGCTTTTCCTTTAATAATGCTGCTAATGACAGAAAATTTTAAGCCTTATGTCTTATAACTGGAGACATTATTAATACACAGAAATGCCTTTCATAGTCTGAGCCATCTCATAATAGGGTGGAGTAAATTGAAATCGTAACCAATTGGGAGGGAAGAGATTGTTATGTGACAGACATAAAAATCCTTTATCATTTATCTAAGTGAAGTTGCAAGAACAGTCCCCTCATAAGTCATTATTGCCCCCAATATACAAAGTACCAGAGTCCATTGAGAAGTCTTCCAAGGTAAAATCCTGGACCTATATTCCACAATAGCTCCTATTCTTCCTTATCTTGAGCATACTATGTTCAGAGACTTAGAAAACTTGTAGGAACTAGTTGACTACATGTGAGCAGCTCTGAGGTCTTTATTCAAGTATAAGACTTAATGGAGGCTTAACCAGGGTCAGCACCTTCAGAGGGCGTAGAGGTGGCCCCTCTTACCTTGTATACCTAATGCTAAGAATTCTACAGAATACTAGGTAGGACATTTTCAGGAGAAAACAGATTTCCTTTTTTGAAAATATAAATTCAACTTCCTTTCTCAATTTTTTATAAGCCATGTTAATATTTTATTTTATCATGAATATCTGAAATATTAGGAATAGGAAAAGCTCACAAGAACTTTAATTATGATAAAAATACTTGAAGATAAAGGCATCATTCTGTTTTTCCTCTGCATTGGGTTTGATTGATGGTTCACTAAACTGAAAAGCCACAGGTGGTGCTGCAGACTTAACTGCAAATGGCACCCATATTCCAGCCACCACAGAAGCTAAAAAAGTTTTGACTTCTGTATCAGTTAGGCTAACACGGATAGATATAGTAAAAAAACAACATTAAAATGTCAGGAGCTTAAACACAGCAAAGTTTATTTCTTGCTACCATTAGTCAGAAAAGGAGCTCTGGGCATAATAGTGACTTAGGGACATTGTAAGATGGAGAGTTAGTTACTTCCACAATCATAGAGGCAGAGAACTTGCCAAGCTGTGCCCAGGCTCTTAAAGCTACTTCCTAGAAGTAGCAGCCATCACTTCTGCTCAAATTTCACTGACTAAATCAAGTTACACAGTCATGCCTGTGTTCAGTGTGGTGGAGATATATAATCCTCCTGCAGAGAGAGGTACTGTATATTTATAACCAATAATATAACTACCAAACTTCCAATTCTATCTGCTGTGCCAATAGAGTGTAGGTTTCAGAACAGTTTGCTTGGTTTATTGTGGTTTTCAAACCACCAGCATAAAAGTCTATAGACACATCAAGTGGGAGAGGCCTTGGACTTCATGGCCTGTTCTTCCCAGCGTGGCCACCAGAGTGTGAATTCTAAGGTCCATTTTTCCTGGTTTGTTAGTACCACTGAATTTTCCATGAGCATTATCAACTCCCTTCACATAGTAACTTTGGGCTCGGGAAGAAAACGCATTCATAATCTCATTTAAGAGGGTGAAGATAGAGTGGGAAGGAGGAGGATACAGAGACTGCCATCAAAACCTGTTCGTGTTCTATTATTTACACAATGGGAATTTTCTGAGAATTGCTTTTAATGTGAGTTACAAAGAGATTTAAAAATAATAATAAAGTTGTCAATATTAGAACATTTGAAAACTCAGTTCCACTTCCTTTGCTTAATTCTAATAATCTGACCCTAACTCCCTTCTCTAATGTTTGTGTTATATAAATGACAAGGATGGATGTATTGTTTGATGGTGAGCCACTGATCGGGTGTGGGAATTATACAAACAGGCAGGCTCTGATCTGAAACATTTTCATCGAAGAGGTAGGATTCTAGGGACTATAAAACTTATTTTTATAATTAAGATAACAAGAGCCATGCTTGAGGGAAAGGAAAAGAAAGGCATACTTTTGAGGAACATTTATTAAGCAACCACTATATGACAGACTCTGTGCTAGGTAACACGGATCCAAAGGAAAGTAAATATTTAGAGAGAGCATATACGGCATATGGTATGGTTTGCAGGAAGTCTGGAGGGAGATTTGGCCAAGGCCATCAAAGGCAAATTTGACTAGCAGAAGAGGACAAACAAAAAAAACAGAAAAAAAGACATAGAAATGGAAAAAATGGAAGCAGCAGACCTCTCAGTGACAAGTCAATATATATTTTAGCCTTGACCTCCTTCTTCTGTGAAAGGTTGTGTTTTATATTAAAATGTGAGGCATGCAGAGTATTAGAATTGTAGATTGTAGCTAGTAGATGATACTGAGGAAGCCTAAAATTTTTACCTCTTCAGTGTTTGGGAGATTGATGGTCAGCCAGTGAAAAATGGGTCTTTGCTTTTTTATCCTGTCACTGAAGATGGGATGTGATTATTTTATGGAAAAAGCAGCAACCTTGCACCATTTCTGGCCACTTTAATTTAGGCAAAGACCCATCTATGTTGAGTCACATGTTCCTGTTTCATTAAGAAGGAGTTCAGGATCAGTGAAAAATGCTAGCAGCTCTGTCATTCCTTTAAGTAACATGGACAGTCAGAGTCAGCATTTGCAGCAATCTTGGGAGTATCAGGAAGAGTTATATCAGGGAACAAGATACTTCACTACTCTAGCCCAATCCACATACACAAAGTAAAGAGTTTACTGTATACCATAAAGTCCTTGACTCTAGACACATAAATTTACTTGTCTTCTTGCCAACCTAAGAGATAGATTGTCTAATCAGCCTCTGAGTATTGAGTTAAAGAAAGGACAAGCAAAACCATTTGGGAGAAAACAGAAGCCTAACTAGGATCCAGTGTGAGTAAGTTTTTGTTTCACTCGACCTGTTTTTCATGTCAGACCTTTCTACCAGCCTAACTGTAACTTACATTTCAGAATTCAGAGATCTCCTCCCTTGTTCAGACATCACTTCCTCAGAGGCATTATCCATGAACCCCATTAAAATAGTCTCCACCCCTTATACTCTGTCCCCAAACCTCCTCTATTTTTTCTAAAAACAGATATAACTATCAGAAATTATACTACTTATTTCTTTTTTTCTTTTTTTTTTTTTTTTTTTTTTTTTGAGACGGAGTCTCACTGTCGCCCAGGCTGGAGTGCAGTGGCCAGATCTCAGCTCACTGCAAGCTCCGCCTCCCGGATTCACACCATTCTCCTGCCTCAGCCTCCTGAGTAGCTGGGACTACAGGCGTCCGCCACCTCACCCGGCTAGTTTTTTGTATTTTTTAGTAGAGACGGGGTTTCACCATGTTAGCCAGGATGGTCTCGATCTCCTGACCTTGTGATCCGCCTGTCTCGGCCTCCCAAAGTGCTGGGATTACAGGCTTGAGCCACCACGCCCGGCCTGCTTGTTTATTTTTTGCGTCTTCCACCAATCTTTTTGTTTTTTGTTTTTTAAAAAAAAAGGTCTTGCTATGTGGCCCAGGCAGGATTCGAACTCCTAGGCTCAAGCTATCCTCCCCTCAGTCTCCCTACAAGCTGGTACTAGAGATGTAATTTCTAAGAATTACAGAATTTTGCAGCAAAACAAAACAAAGTCTTATCATCTATCTATCTATCATCTATCTATCATCTATCTATCTATCTATCTATCTATCTATCTATCTATCTATCTTGGGTCGGCACTTTTCTAGTGTTTTTCAATTTCAAGCAGTATCTTTGGATGGAGGCCGACTGGGAGGCATCTTGATTGCCAGCAACACACTGGCTCTTACCACCAATGTCTAAGCTCCATGAGGAAAGGAATTTATTTTGTTTATTGCTGTGTTTCAGTAATGTAAATGTCAAATCCATTACTCATCACAAAAGCATGATTTGGAATCATTTTTCCTGGTGAACGTATTTCAGATAGCTGAAGGTAGAGGCTCTCTGGACTCAGAATCCTGACTTCTCTGCTCTGTTTTATCCTTCATATTCTTCCTGTTACCATTTTTACCGATAGGTTTATTTAAAAGTAAACAAGAAATTGATTAATTTTATAAATTGGATATCAGAGAGGCTCCTTATATCTCAGAGGCGGTGTGGGAGATATTTAACAAGTACAAACTGGGAGTCAGTGAATGTGCATTCTGGACTGGTGATGTCCCTGGCCAGCCTTGGAGTTCTGGCTTCCTTGAGAGTCTTCCTATGGAAATCAAGGTTACAGTGCATCCTCTCAGAGCCTTGCACTCTGTAGCATGCTAATTCTAGTTATCTACATATATCTAGATGGTCTTTTCCAATTATCTACATATACCTAGATCTGATTCTCATTCCTATCTTCAACAGTGAGAATATCTGAAATGTGCGTTTGGCTTGTTTGGGGGTTTTACTTGGTTTGGTTTGATTTTCCTATACTTAGCTAACCAGAACACAAGGGCCTTTTCAGGACCTAGCCAGTTGCCCTCCATTCTTGGAGTATCTAAAGGCCAGAGAGATGTTACCAAATGTTGTTTGGACGGACCTGGGACACAAAGCACTTAAGAGGTTTTTGGATCTGCAGAGCAAGAAAGGAAGCATAGCAGATATGAGGACAAATACAAATATCTTTTCTATTGATTCTAATTCCAAATCAAGAAAATTGGAGAACATGAGAATAAACGTGGTATTTAATTTGTTACAGTTTCTCCTCCCATCTATGAAGAATCTTCAAGCTATGAAGAGATATGTGCAGCTGCTTTTCTCCTTCAAATCTCCTTTCTCTGTTTTTCAGGGTCAAAAAAATCTGACCAGGATTGTTTCATTTCTTTAGTTGTTTTTTTTTTTATGAAAATGTAATTAAGCTTTATTGTTATGTTTCAAATTCAGAATATGCCTTTGTGCTAATAATGCATGGCAAACTTAGCTATAGAGAGCTTTGCCTAGCAAAGCTCCCTCTCTCCCTTCCTGGTAAACTTTCTGATAGCTCCAGTGTTGTACATGCATAAAGTCACTGACTTCACCCAGTATGTCTCGAAGAACAAGGGACTCTCACTTGGACTTGCACAGCCAAAACAGAGAAAGTGACTCTCTTCCCAAAGAAAATGCTCTCTTTGAAATCTCCAAACTTAAAAATAGCAAAATCCTCTTCTTTGCTGACCTTTACAACAATATGAGGAAGGAAAAGGATGATTACAGAAACTTTCTCATATCATTTTATGAAGTTAAATTTGCCTACATATTATGTGCTTCAGTGCTTTATATTTTCATTAAAATTTTTTTCTTGCCTGAGTTGTAAATAATTTGCTCCCCCAACCCCCGCAACTTTCCTCCCCTCTGTTTAAATTACTCTGTGCTTTGCATTGCTTGGCATCAAGCAGTATATTTGGATGGAGGCAGACTAGGAGGCATCTTGATTGCCAGGAAGATCTAACATTCAAAAATAAAGAAATGTTATTTAAAAAGAAGATCTTTATTCAAGTGTGGTAAAACATTTTCTGAGATCATTCAGGAAGCTTCAGATTTGTGGAATGGAGGCTGTATGCATGTAGAATGTTATTATTGGAACTTTATTATTGTCACATTGATGTTACATTTCTCAAGAAATATATGCTAATGTGTTTCTACTTGCTTTTTTTAAGGCCTTGAGTAGATGTGCTGAATATTGAAGCTATTTGGCTGACTAGAAAATATATCTTACAATTTATAAGCTGTATGTTATTATTTTTAAAAAATCAATAATCTCACAGAATTTTGCAGGAATAATATAGAGATAGAAACTTAGGTGATTTATGTCTTGTGGTATTTAGTTTTTAAGATATATACAGATGACATACCAGGCAACCAATAAAGAACAATATAATGTAGAGATTTCTCAATAAAATTAAGATAACTTATAAAATATAGTTTTCCATTTAATTGTGTGAATTTCAACAACAGAGAGAGGGGACTGATAGAATTACAAAATTTTG
>NW_016805121.1:820319-830847 GCF_001698545.2 Rhinopithecus bieti | reverse complement strand
CTTTGCGCTCCAGCCTAGGCAACAAGAGTGATATATATATATATATTTATATATCAGCAGATATATATATATCTTTCTCTCTCTTGGGTAGCACTTTTCTAATGTTTTTCAGTTTGCTTACCAATGAGGTGGAGAACCAGGCCCAGCTCTTTCTTCCCTTGGGAGCACAAGTAGAAATCCCCTGATCCAGCTGGCATTAAAGAGGTTAAATATCTAATTTCCAAAGTTACTGACTTAAGTAATATTATTAACTACTAATCTTTTACATGCTTCTAGCCATATTTATCCACATTTACTCTGTTATAATTGTTCTAGCTGGCTTGCTTTTTATTTCTACATGCAGTAACATTTCCTTGTATGGCAAAATTTTTAAATTATGAACATATATGACATGTATGACATGTATGACGTACCTATAAGGCGTCATATATGTTGTATAAGTATGTGTGCCTTACAAAGACAAAGTTCTTCCCCAAAGTGACACATTGATTTGAATGATTTAAATATCCATATGCCAAAGATGCAGTACTGACAGAATGAACCACAGAGGTTAATATGTTGCTCCATATGGCAAGTAAGGCATTGGCAAGACTTAACTTTGCTATGTTGTATGCATCATTACTTCAGAGCTGATGGACTGGGAGAATGTCCAAAGAAGATTTTAAAAAATAATAATGGACAAGAGCCTTAGAAATCTATCAGAAGATTTAGTAATATGATAAGGGAACATTTAAAAGACAATATATTTTTTAAAGCATTAATAAATTGAGACAAAAATGTTGAGGAAATACAGAATATATATGATAAGTGACCACTTCCATTCATAAAGATTATAAATAAACAAAAACTAAACAACTAAATGGAAAAATAGGTAAAGGAAAGGCGAGTCACAGAAAAGTGATTATACAAACTTCTCAAAAAAATTGAAAATAAATTGAATTTAACATATTAATATACAAAAAATTAATATTAAAAAATACTAAAATTCAGTAATCATTAAAGAAATACAGAATAAAAATATATTTGTGTACAGCAAATTGGCAAGAATTTAAAAGAATGCTGTGAATCAGTGTGAATAAGGATGTGGGAAAACAGACATGCATATGCCAGCAGTAGAAGTAAAACTTGCACAACCCCTTTGGGCGGTAAGTTAGAAATATATTTCTAAAACCATGTAAATTTGCCTTTGCTTTATCCCAGCTGTTTTATGTCTAGGAATATGTTCTGTGAAACTACAGACATGCAGAAAGACTACAGACATGCAACATCATTCATGATAGTTTTCAAAAAAAGAAAAAAAATTAAAACCTGAAAAAATAAAATATCCAACAATCAAGTATTAGTTCTATAAACAATAGTATGCCCATTTGTAGAATACAAATGCTGCCATTATAAATCCTGTGCCATAAGAAAATTTGTTGGTAGAAAATGTTCACACTGTATTTCTAGCTGAAAAAGGCAGACCAGATGTCAGAATCTATGATGTCACTTTTTGAAAAGTATCTGTGCACACAAACATGCAAACATGTATGTTCTATACAAAGAGAACACACACACACACATATATATAGAGAGAGAGAGAGAATTTTAGTGAAACACACCAAAATATTGAGTGGTATCTTTAGTTGGGTTCCAAATAAGTTTGTTCTTTTTTCCATTGACCAATCACTTTCGTAATTAGAGAAATATTAATTTTTTTCATCCATACTCAAAATATATTTATTTTGAATTACATGTCAATCCTTCCTCAATTAAGTATTTGTTTAATAGGTTGTTTTAAATGTTGTACATACATATAGATGGTTAAGTATGTAGTAGGGACATCTGTCTTAACTGGGTGCATGTAGATTTTAGAATCTGTTTAATAGTTCACTTACCTGGGATATAACTATCCTGCAACTCCAACTCTCCAGTGAATAATTAAGAATGGAAAGTGGCCAGGCACGGTGGCTCACGCCTGTAATCCCAGCACTTTGGGAGGCCAAGGCAGGCGGATCACGAGGTCAGGATATTGAGACCATCCTGGCTAACACGGTGAAACCCCGTCTCTACTAAAAATATAAAAAGCTAGCCGGGTGTGGTGGCGGGCGCCTGTAGTCCCAGCTACTCAGGAGGCTGAGGCAGGAGAATGGCGTGAACCCAAGAGGCAGAAGTTGCAGTGAGCCCAGATCGCGCCACTGCACTCGGGCCTGGGCAACAGAGCGAGACTACGTCTCAAAAAAAAAAAAAAAGAATGGGAAGTAATCCATGAAAGATCGCTTAAGCCTAAATATATGCCATACAGTTCCCTGCATTGAAACTCTGACAGTTTAGATATAGGAGATTCTTTGGAGGCATCTTTATTTTTACTTTAAGCATAAGTCTCATAAATTTGGTTTTCAGGTTCTCATAGATTTTAATCAGCAAATTAGAAAAAGACTGTCAGGGAAGGTGCAGTTCAGAGAGAAAAGAAACAAAGATGCTTTTTAAAAAGATGGGCAAGACAGTAAAGGAAAGGGGCAAGATTCTTAAAGCATCAGATAGTATGTGAGAAGAACCCTGCTTTTTTTTTTTTTTTTTTTTTTTTTTGAGACGAAGTCTTGCTAGGTCGCCCAGGCTGGGGTGCAGTGGCCGGATCTCAGCTCATTGCAAGCTCTGCCTCCCGGGTTCACGCCATTCTCCTGCCTCAGCCTCCCAAGTAGCTGGGACTACAGGCTCCCGCCACCTCGCCCGGCTAGTTTTTTGTATTTTAGTAGAGACAGGGTTTCACTGTGTTAGCCAGGATGGTCTCGATCTCCTGACCTCGTGATCCGCCCGTCTCGGCCTCCCAAAGTGCTGGGATTACAGGCTTGAGCCACGAACCCTGCTTTTAAGTTGTCTGACATATCTACTCTTACACCAAAGTTTAGTCATTCTATTCATAGTGATTTCCTAGAGTTGTGTGAGACAGTGGGATACTATTTTCATTCTGTTTAAGAGTATAAGAAAGTATGTGCTACATTTTAGAAAGTTTTTCACTACAAGTGGTTAAAATTTTTTAAAGGTTTTCCTCAAAGAGTTACCCCTCAGTTACTTCGATAATTTCCTTATGTAAAATACTTTTTTTCTTGACCAAGACAGTCAAAATGGGGCTTTGGTATGGGTATGTGTGTGTGTATTCTCACCAAGCAAGTGGCTAGCAATAGGCTTTGATGCTTGGCGTTGTAAGTACCAGAGTAGCAATGAGTGTGTAAGATGGTCTTGGAGATGCTAAGGATTAGAAAGATCATCAAATAAAGATCCTGTAGAGACCTGCATTTCAACCTAAGTTATAATATTACTTAAGAGAGTAAAATATGACCAAACTACATCTGTCTTACCCATTGCTATCAATTGTCACATAACCTAGTTCAATTAGGGTCTCTAAAAGGTCCAAATCATAGTCAAGTCACTTTCCTTTTTTCTGATATATTAAAAAAAATGCAAAACCAAGTTTTAAAATTGTGACGTCTTTTTATTCTCTAATCTTATGTGAATGTTTCTGTGTCCATATGTGTAACCTTATTTAAAGATGATGATTTAAAAGTGTAAATTTGAGGCCTCTCTTAGATGTAAAAGGTCTCTGACAAATGGCTCTTCTCTTCTTCCCCTTACCACAAAGAGTACGAGACAAAGAGTAGTTCACTTGCAATAGGGATGGGAGGGAGAAGAGAGAAAAGAGTATCTGGAGCATGAGACCTCTTAAACTTCTCTAAGCGCCTACATTCTTATCCCTTAGACCAGGGGTCCCCAACCCCCTCTAATGGAAGAAAACTGCTCTATTTGAGTCTTTATAAATCTTATCTTATGAGGAGCTCTCAATTTCTTTATTTCGAACTACAAAGTGCTGCTTGGAGAGAACATATTATCCTGAAGGGACCTCAACAAATCTAGTTTTGTATACCTACACCCATAGAGAAACAAACTTAATATCAATCAAGAAACTCACAGTGGTATGACCTCACAATGGCAGGTGTTGGAAATTCTAGTAAACCAAGCTTTTAAAGGATTACTTTTAAAAGGAGTAATGTAGGTAATTAGTTTTAGGAGACTATGGAAACACACTTATAAGGTAAATAGGAAAACAACAAAACCATGTGGCTGGGAATAAAATTTCCAGGAACAGTAGTAAACATGAACTGAAAAAGTTCCGTTTCTTCACAGAACTCGGGAGTGAAAAATATTTACTTTAGACCAGTACAGGTTCCTTGCCACTTAGAAACTGGACTGCCCAGCAGGAGGTGAGCAGAAAGCCAGGGAGCATTACCGCCTGAGCTCCCTGTCAAATCACCGCCGCCTCCTGTCAAATCAGCAAGGCGTTAGATTCTCAAAGGAGTGTGAACCCTGTTGTGAACTGCACATGTGAGGGATCTAGGTTGCATGCTCCTTACAAAAATCTAATGCCTGATGGTCTGAGGTGGAACAGTTTCATCCCCAAAATATCCTCATCACCATCCCCATTTGTGGAAAAATTGCCTTCTACAAAACCTCTCCCTGGTGCCAGAAGAGTTGGGGACCACTGCCTTAGACTGAGCATCTGTCTAATCAGCTGGCTCTTATTTTCTCTAAGTCATCCCTTCCTTCCTTTGAACCCACCTTTCCCAGTATACCTCTCTTGCTCCATCACCTTTAAACATACTTTCACTTTCTCTGGAGCATCCTGTACCCATCTCACCTTGTTACTTCCTTTAGGTTCCAGTTAGACCTCATTTTCCTTAGCAAGCCCCATTTCTCTACCAAATCTTCTTTAACTGCCCCTTTTATTACTCTCTCATAGCACTTACTGCATGCACTAATTATGATTGTTTACATAGTTATCTCTCTCCCTCAGTAGACTTTTCTGACACTACTCTGGAATACAAAATAGTAACTTAACTAGGAACTAGGTGGTCAGCAAACACAGCCATAGAATAGCATGGCATTGGCCTGGCTAGCTCTTACTAGAGGAAATAGAACAATAAGTTATCTCTTCTTGGGTTCCAGAAGACAATATATCTTTAAAGTGATAGTTGTTTGTTTCTCCCCTGTGATTAACATTCTCCATGCATAGAAATTTACTGAGCCATTATTGAAAATGAAATTTCATGTGTCTTTGCTATATTATTGTTATCAGAACAATGTGTCACTTATTCATGACATTCTAAATGTTTGACCTTGGATTAGAGCCCTTTGCAAATTTATCTTATATAACTGTGAGCCATCAAAACAGAATACATTGTAATTTAATTATGACTAAATAATGTTAAGTTCATCAAAGTAGCATTTAACAAAATTGTATTGGAAATAAGAAATGGGCTCTAAAATAATGAATTATAGACCAAGTATTTTGAAGAATTTGTATCTTTGGCTAGTTTCCTTTCCCTTTGAAAGTGGAAAAATAGTCTAAAATGAGTTTGCTGAACAGAAAATTGTTGTAATTCACTGAATGATGCCTTCCTGATGTGCTATACTTTTTTGATGGAGGTTTCAGATTTTTAAAAATATCATTTTGTTTCTATATTTGTTTTATCCATTTTGAGTATTAGAGGTAATATTTTCTACACATTACTTTGAGACACAAGAACTGGAATCATAAGGTTAAATTCAGACAAACTGAATTGGTGGCAAGACTACTAAATTCAAATGAAAAATTAGGTTTTCTGCTTTATATGCAGTATATTAAATTTTCACTCCAAAGGCCATAAAACAAGAAACTCAAGAAAAGAAAATGCAGAGATTACTAAATTTACAAACTGGTACAAAAGCTACAGACATACAAAGTTAAGAGAACATGACCAGGGTGTGTGATTTCTGTTTTGCTTTTGCTAATGGCATGTAAGGCATTTGCTGTAGTAGAAATTACGGAGAACTTGACTCCAGAAGAGATTGTTCCAGCAAAGAAACTTTTAGAAACAGATTGGTGTCATTATAGCAACAACTACAGTGATCTGGAAAATAACATCACAAGAGCTGCGGTCAAAGCATAATCTGACAGCAGCCCAACACCTACTGAAAATGCATTTCGTCTTTCTCATATTTTAGAAACAGTTCAATGGACATTTTTACAGACCAAGTTATGAGACAAAGTTTACAGACAAGTTATGAGACAAAATTTGAAAAAGGTTTTCCACATTTTGTCTCATAACTTGCAAAATCAGAAAGCAAATGACTACATTATTTTTAGCTCCATGAAGATGCATCTTTATAGAGTTATGGTTTACTGTGGTGCCTCCTGTTCTTAGTGAGGATCAATGCAAGAATTTTCAGTTTGTACAGCATTTCTGAGACTTTCAGGCAACCATAGCTGTAGATAGTCAAGGTATTTTATTCCAGGAGGTAAATAATATCTCCATTTGAGTTTAATTCCAGAGAAAATTTGCCTGTACAGTTATACAGACGATTTTGTACATTTATACGAACTTGAGGAAACAAGGCTATGTAACCCTACATATTTCTCTTTCTGCCATAGCTGCTGAAAATGTAAAATCAAAGTCAGTTCCTGAATGTTATAAAAACTGTTATATCATCAGCTACCTTCTCTTCTTAGTTTAAGATGGTCTAGATTTTTTTAATCCCAAATCTTTTTGTTTGTTTTGTTTGTTTGTTTTCTGAGACAGAATCTCGCTCTGTCGCCCAGGCTGGAGTGCAGTGGCGCAGTCTCGGCTCACTGCCTCCGCCTCCTGGGTTCACGCCATTCTCCTGCCTCAGCCTCCCAAGTAGCTGGGACTACAGGCACCCACCACCACACCCAGCTAATGTTTTTGTATTTTTAGTGGAGACGGGGTTTCACTGTGTTAACCAGGATGGTCTCGATCTCCGGACCTCATGATCCGCCTGCCTCGGCCTCCCAAAGTGCTGGGATAACAGGCATGAGTCACCGCGCCTGGCCCAAATCTTTGTTTTAACCTACCAGACTCATCATATAGTTATCTAATTTGTGCCCTGCATTAGGGGTACATGGGAAATAAATGTAGCCTGCAATCCATTTGCCTACCCAGAGGGGAGACCAGTTTTAATTTTCGAAAAGACAACATAAGGCTAGAAGTATTGCCAACACCATAAACCCATTAGAATTAGCCTGTGTATAAATCATTAATAAATATAAATGTCAGGTTTAGGACTCGTGCAGCCCTCTGGAAAAGTATTGAATTATGATTGCTGTCAGGGAAAAAAAAGGTCAACATATGTCTGATTTGTATGTGTGGGTATACAATATATAAAACAAATATAATCAGATACATCCTGAATTCCAAGTATGTATAGAATAACTTCACTGTGAAATTATGTGTATATGCATGCTTTTATTATACTTACGGCTACATTTTCAGTTTTGCTATCATGTTCAGGAAAGCAAAGCCCTTTCAGGGGACTTTTCAAACTGTGTCAAGGAAGGAAGTGTGGAACCTGTAGTTTTATGCCTACCTGTCTTATTACCACCATTATAATAAAACTTTCATTGTAAAATAAGCTGTTAAGAACAAGCCATTTTGGAGATATTTTATTGAACTTTAAATAAACATTCCTGTTGTCTTTTAAAAATAGATTAACAGTGGATTAACAAAACATACATCAGAACTAGAGAGTATCACAAAAGAGTATGGAAGAAGATACCATAGCTATAGACGTGGTATATGTATATAGCTAAACTCAAGTGATTTAGTCTTTAGAATTAGGAAAACATATTCATTAGCCACAGAGTCAAAATGAAGATGAACATGAAGCCTTTTTATGATCTCATGAAGCAGAGAAAATTTCATTATACTATGGTGGTGCTATTTTTCAAGCAAACTATGAAACCAGAATTTTATGGTAAAAAAAAAAAAATCAATTTGGACCCTTATTTGAGGTTTTATTAAAAAGCAGCATTATGTTATGATCAATAACATTATCCATCGATATAGTTACATCTTCTGGTTGTACATATATATACGGAGATATTTCAAGTGACAGGATTTGATAGGATTGTTTTTCTTTGTGCTTTTCTATGATTGCTTGATGTTTTATTTTAAAAATGCCTTATTTTACAAAAGCAACCAAATTCATTCTAAAACTAGGGAAAAAAAGGTTTAATGGTTGTATTTTCAGTAATAAAGCGTGCTAACAATTCCAGTATTTCATATTTGACTGAAAGATCTTGGGTGGGGCAGTGGGAAGAGTGAGCACCAGAATCACTTCTTAATACTAACTCTATCGTTCATTCACTGCGTAACACAGTAGTCGTAAGCATTTATGTATTGCTTACTATTTGCCAGGATCTACTCTAAATTTTACTACTTTTATCCTCACTATGAGGCAAGTGATATCTTTATCCCCAGTTTACAGATAAGGAAAATGAGGCCCAATGATATATAGGTAGTGATAAGTGGCAGACTCTGAATTTGAACCCAGGCTCCAGAGTCCTTGTATTTAACCATTAGCAGCATGCTGTCTCTCATGTTGGGAAAGTCACTTCAGTTATCAGAGCTCTGTTTTCTCATCTCAAAAATAAAGCGACTGGCTCCAGAATGTTTTATTATTGACAGTTTGCCTGGAAACACAGAAAGAATCAAGTGGCAGGGAGCAATGAATTATCATATTCTTCTCAGGATCTTTCTCAAGTCATTGTCTTATATTTGTTTAAGGGTCTCTAGGTTTGCAGAAACTAGCCGGAATATGTGCATACTTGTGCAAAAAACAAACAAACAAACAAAAAAAAAAAAAAAAAAAAAAAAAACCGTGCTGCTCAAAGAACGGGTCCACCCTACATAGGAGTTTAGTTCTGGTAAGTCTCATAATTGGAACCAGAAAACAAGTGTAACAGATGTTTTATCATTATACTTCTTCACAACAGGTGTCAGGGATAGCTATAACAGTTAGGAACCTTTACCAGAAATATGAAAACTGAAGGAACGGGGAAGAAACCTTCAGAGACTGTGCTATGTTTATCTTTCTTGATGAATTGTATCACCAGCTTTGAGAATATTAACTGCAAGCTGATCTTTACCATGTAAAAGGTGAAAGATGAAATGATATCTGTGTTCCAATTTATTAGGAAAGATAGGATAAATAATTCAGAACTGGAAGTAGGAAACTTTTTTATAGAAAGTAAAAGGGAAACAAAATCCATGCCTGTAAGATGAACATGGAAGAATGAGTGGATTAAAGAATACAGGAAGGAAAAACACATCCTATAGCCCTTAACCATTAACATTTAGATAAAGATGGTAGGAAAGAGGAATCTAGTTTAAGACATAATTTACTTACACCTTAGCCACTTTCAAAATGTTCAGAGAAGGAAAAAGTACTATTCGCCACCTATATCACTTTTCCTATTGTGGCTGTAACAAATTACCACAAATTTTATTCAACCTATAACATCGTCTTAAGACCTTAAAATGAAAAAATGACTCAGTTGGAATAGGGACCCTTCAAAACTGAAATTTTGAAATAATAGTGAAAGATCCAATATTGGCTAAGAAAGGTTAGACATACGCTATAATAACAAATACTACACCTCAATGGCTTGATGTATAAAACAGTATTTCTTGCTCATGGAAGATCTATTATGGGTCCTATAACTGCAGAGCATCTCCATCTCAAGCAGGAACTCTGAGAAACTAGTGTGGGTTCATCTTATAACTCTTATCATCTCAATGTGTGCTCTACATTTGCCATGGCAAGAGGAGCCCTAAACAGTTACATGGGAGCTTTTTACTCCCTAGTTCAAAAGTGACATGTGACACATTCATATTCTTTTGTCATATGGCCCACCTAGCTCTAAGGAAGCTAGGAAGTGTCTTCCATGTGCTCAGGAATGAAGAACCAAATATTTATGTGTCTTAAGTAACTGATGTGTTACTGCCTAGGATCCTATCTGGCAAGAAACTTTCTGTGAGAATAGCATGAGCAGGTTTCAAAATTTTTAATGAGCTGAGGTCATTGAAAAATATGAAGAGTAGTCAAGTTAAAAGTAAGATGAATGTTTTGGGGGTTAGTGATCAAACTAGGAAGAATAGAGCCAATACTTAGAAAAGATGTGATCATTTTAACAAGAGATAGGGTGAATCAGGAGAGAACAGAAATTACATAGAGGTACTTGTAATTCAAGAGTGACTAGGAAAGTTTAATTGCTTGGAGTGGGTTTCCTGGTTAAGATTAATCGTAGCCCTAAGTAAAAGAAAACCTGCTAGTGAGATCACTAAACTGTTGATAGTGATCTCAACACTCATGGAGAATAGAAAGGGAACTACAACACTAAAGTCTGCAAATATTGTCTTGATTTCTCACAAGAGTGAAAACATAGATTCTGTCTGGGACACATTTAAAGCAGTGTGTAGAGGGAAATTTATAGCACTAAATACCCACAAGAGAAAGCAGGAAAGATCTACAATTGACAATCTAACATCACAATTAAAAGAACTAGAGAGGCAAGAGCAAACACATTCAAAAGCTAGCAGAAGGCAAGAAATAACTAAGATCAGAGCAGAACTGAAGGAGATAGAGACACAAAAAACCCTCCAAAAAATCAATGAATCCAGGAGCTGGTTTTTTGAAAAGATCAACAAAATTGATC
>NW_016805121.1:770950-816208 GCF_001698545.2 Rhinopithecus bieti | reverse complement strand
CACTTTCTAAATCATTTTTAGAAATGACTTAAGATAATGGTAATTTAACTTGAATAGCTTTTGAAATCAATATGAAGTCATTCTTTCTTCTTGATTGCTTGATTCTGAGTTTCAAATATGCCTTTATATATAATTGTGAACTTAAATTTCTTTCACTAATGAAATATGAAGTAAATTACATGAAGCCTGTATAAAGTATAATTAAACAACTTATACTATCAAGAAAAAAAAAAGAAAAAATAAACTAGAGCCAAGTCATGAAAATCCTTATAAGCAATATTAAGGGATTTAGACTTTTTAAAATTATAATCTGTAGTTACTAAGGCTAAGAAATAAGATTTGCATTATAGAAATAACACTTTTCTGCAGTGTAGATAATGCTTAAAGGAAACTAATATCAGAGACAAGCTAGGAGGTAAGAGGTGAGTGGACGGAATTGAGCGAATTGCAGCATAATTAGACAGTGGTTGATAGATTTGAAAGACCTTAAGTTCATAAGGTGGACAGGATTTTTCATCAATAGAATGTCAGAGTGGAAATAGAGTGAAATACCAAACACTACACTTAGGAAGATGACTTGAGCAAATTAGTGAATAGTGGTACCATTGGCTGATAAAGAAAGCAGATTTGGATTATGATAAATTTTAGGTAGCTGTAAGATAGCAAACTAGAGCTATCTATCTGGAGGCACCTAGTTAAGCCCTGGAACAAAGGAGGAATTTAGGGCAGAGAACTAGGTCTAGATCTCTAGGAGTCATGAGCATATAGATGACAGTAAGAGCCATAGAAGGATATGAGATGATCTAGAGAGACCCTGTAGACTGAAAAGAAAAGAGCACCTGGGACCAAACCTGGGGGAACATCAATGTTTAAGGAATTTATGGGCAGAAGAGACCAAGAGGGGGTAGTCAAAGGTGGTCTAGTGTCTTAGAAACTAAAGGAATAGTTTCAAAGAAGCAGTGGTCAGTAATGTAAAGTGCTACTGAAAAGTCAAGGAAAATAAGGCCCTGAGTATGCATAGTGTGTAGCCACAATGAAGCTAGAGCAGTTGCAGTAAAGTAACGGGGGCAAAATCATATTAATATTATGGAGGGCCAGGAAAGGAGGTGAAATAATAGAAACAGAGAATGGGGTGATACCTAGAAGGGGCTCAGAGGTAAGATTTTTTAATGCTCAGATGTTAATGGAGTCAGTGGAGAAGAGGAGGTAGAACACACTTGGTAAGGAAATTATGCTAAACTGAGACCCAGCCAGTTATTTCTCCTAGGCCATAAATCACAGGAATATCATAGTATTTTTTGAAAATGGCTAAGCTATGTGGATTTCATGCTTGTTACATCATGATGAAGCTTGGTATAGCCCCTTACTCTCTCCACAAGTCAATCAGAACTGCGGACTTACTATTTTCAATCAATCAAAAATATATACACAATTAAGTGATCTTTATTACCTTCTGAGAGACACTTGTGTTTTTAAATCTGCTGGCAGTTCAGTGTTACACAGATTTTCTTAGTGACTATTTCTATGAAAATACTTTAAAATGCAATTTACTGCTGTGATCAGTAATGGGGGAGGCTGTAAAATTTCCACTATTCTAAATTCTACTACTCCCTTTGCTCTGTCATGCCTGGACTGTAATTTTTGTAAAGCATTATCTTCTTGTTGGAATTTTCTGCTGGAGTGTACATTGCTGTTGCTAGTGTTTTATTTGATCGCTGGCGATGAGTTCTTATTTTTTTTCTTGATATTGAGCATTTCAAACTGTTCCCTAATGAGTCTGCTGCTGTGCTCCAGTGCTGTTAACTTTGATAGATTTCCTATTGTGAGGACACGCTTCCAAAAAATAATTGACTTATTTTCCTTAATGGCTTTCCATTTTTATGGAATTTTCATTATTTCTGAAAGTGTGGATTTTAGTTTACCTACCCAGAACTTCTCTGATAGAAATTTAATTTCACAGTTTAAGTGGCATTTTGAATACTGGGGACTTAGAAACTTTGATGCATTTATTCAGCAAACATGTATTGAGAACTACTGTATAGCATCTACCTCAGTATTGAGGTTCCAACTCACATAAGAAGTTCTGCACGAAGCTGACATTTGAGACAGAGTCAGACAAAGCTATGATTACTGTTCAGTGAGAAACATGATGAATATTGCCATGGTAACACAGAAAAACCTTTCCAAAAGTAACAATGCTTGAGTTAGGTTTTGAAGAATGCAGGATTTAGCTAGATGAAGAAGGGAGAGAGCTAAAAGAAAAAAAAGAGAAAAAAGGTGTGCGTGTGTTTTTTAAATAGGCCAGACACAATGGCTCATACCTGTAACCCCAGCACTTTGGGAGGCCGAGGTGGGAAGACTGCTTGAGCCCAGGACTTAGAGACCAGCCTGGGCAACATGATGAAACCCTGTCTCTACAAAAAAATACCAAAAACAGCCAGGCTTGGTGGCACATGCCTGTAGGTCCTATATACTGGGGGTCAGAGGTCGGGGTTAGGGCAGTTGAGGCAGACGAATCACCTGAACCCGGAAGTCAAAGCTGCAGTGATCACTTCACTAATCAGACCACTTCACTCCCGCCTGGGTGACAGATTGAGACCCTGTCTCAAAAAATAATAAAAATCAAAATTAGTCTATATTTTATATAAAGAAGCTGGGAGTCTGTGGATGAGTTAGGAAAAAGTGATGGCAGGGAGAACGCTTCACTTAAGAATATCAGTCCTCTCCTAGAATTATAGCCTCCATTTTGTCATTAAATCTACCATTTACTTTTGCTTCAATATTCTTTTAAATCTCAGCTCTGTTCATCACACCTCTCTTCAGAAATCTTTCGTGACTCAACATTGCCTTCGGATGATAGCTAGCATTCGAGACTCTCCAGAATCTAGCTTGAGTGCCTTCATGAATTTAGGACCTACTGATCCTCTCAAAAACAGAAGTACTCGTTGTTCCCTGAAGTCACTTCTCACTTTCTCATCTCTACCTCTGCTCAGGTTATACCTTCTCCTTAGAATGCTCTTCTTTTCTCTCTGCTTTTTCTGCCATATCTTAGAATCATACCTATTCTTTGAAGCTAAAATAGCTGAAATAATTATTAGTATGTCCAAGAATACCAATAATGAAAGTCATTTAAAATAATTATTAAAATAATTTTAAATTCAGTCATTAAGAATTTTGTGGGATTATGAAAAGATATATTGCTAGATAAAACAAAAGGGACATAATATGGTATGTTTAATCACATTTAAAAAAAATTAACTGCTGAACAGACTTTAGGCACATTCAACCTGGTATTAACAGTCATTATCTCTGGCCATTTGGGTAAAAGCTGCTATTCCCCCCACCCCCCTTTTGACTTTTCTGTATTTTATCAGGAAACTTGTTGTGCTTTTACAGTAGGAAAACAAAATAATAGATGTTATTTTCAACTTTTAAAATAGTTCTAAAAACCCTACTCTTCTTTCAAGCGGCTCAACTCAGTCTTTCCTTCACAGATTTTCCTGCCATTCACCAATCAGAAATAATCTTTACCTTTTCTATCACATATTTTTGTGTTTATAGCAGCATCTCTCATTCTATGTTATGTTTTAATTACATGCTATAACTCCCACAGTAACCAGCTGGTACTGTGAACAGGGATGATTCTGTTGAATGAATGAATTCATGCTAATGGCCATTTGAAGTAGTTATTTTCTTTAAAAGGCTTAAAACCTTATTAGAGAGACAATACATGTCAAGAAAAATATAAAATAGATGTTAATTTATAAGACAGTAATTGTCAAGGAGTATATAAATGTGGGGTGTGTAGCACAGTCAGTACTAAAGGACTTCTTTAAACACTGTCAGTAGAATCCTGTTTCACAAAATGAGATTCCGGGATTATGCTGATAGGTGCCAAAGGAAGCAGTTTTACTTGGAAATATACTTCAGGAACATTTGAAGGTCAAAATTATGAATGCAGAGGCACAGACTAGAGTCTGTGAATAGTCGCAATCCACCCTCCCCAGGCCTCTCATAGAGGCTCTGCACAAAAATAGTCTGTGGCAGCAGTAATCTACTAAGCAGATGATCTGCACTGATAAAACGCCATTGACTAGTTTTAATTTACCTACCTTTTTTGTTTTCCTAGTGATGGTTATTAAAGTGACAAAGAGAAAGACTACATTTGGTGGGGATGGGGATCCCAACTTAAACCTTGTAAAGAGCATCTGCTGGGAGGAAAGAAGTGAACCAAAGCTATCTTTCTGTCTCAAATCAAGTAAATATTTAGTGATAGATTGGAATGTCATTCATGCTTACTACATTCAGATGTAGTACAACAAAAACAAGGCATCCCAAATAGATTTCTTCCCCTAAAATTAAAAGTTAGCCTATGGAACTATACAGGTAACTCTTAGAGATTCAGTCAGATTTCACACTCAGTGATACTGATTGGCATGTCTGCAGACTTCATAGGAAGAAACAGTGATGAATCAAATGAGAGGGATGAGAAGACATTCATGAGGCATCCTGTCCACCAGGAAACCTTGTTGTGTGCTAAATGCAAACTGGTTCAGTTCATTTTCTCTCAACTCCTTTCTATATTAGTATCTCAATAACTTTTCTTGAAGAAATATTATACGCATGATTGCAAATAGTAATGTGTTTCATAAGAAGAGAAATCCTGTTCTGGAAGCATCCATTCATAACTTGCTGTGCAAAATACTATCCCATCCCGTAAAATGTCTTCCCTACTTTAGGAATTCATTCTTAGAGCTGTTAAATTTCGGTTCTCTGTGCTAAACAAATTCATCCAATCATGGTTCAAGTAACCTTCTTATGTCTAGATATTGTTTTCATTACTGTTGCCTTTAATTTTGTCTAATTATAAAATGCCAACGTAGACATAATTTGGCAGCCCTTGAGAAGCACTGCCTGCTCTTCTCTGAGTCTGTTTTAGTAAGCAGAATGTCAACTGTCTGGGTCATAGAAGAAGGAACAAACCAACCTTTGGGACCAGACCAATTGTGTAGCTATATAAGAACACCTAGAGAATTTTTCTATCTAAATTCTGAATTTAAGATAAAAATAGACCTCTAATACCTGAACCTTCCCTTGGGAATCTGAAAGACTGATGGATGCTACATGTGGGAGACATGTGGGAGTTGGGGAAAAGCCACACCTTGATATATTATCTTATTCTTTGCCATTCTTAGCATAATGACCTTTTTCAAATACTGTCTCTCCAGGGTGCACTAAAGGCTTTTGAGTACTTGTCATACATAAACACTGAGTGCAAAGATCAAGAGAAAGTAATATGTAAGATTAAAAATAGGAAAAATAGGAGAGATGGCTTAAAGTAAGATGCTGAATGTTGTTAATGTATTCCTCTTACAGCTTGTTTATAAAAGGTTGATTATTTAAATATCCTTTTCAACTAGTGTCTGTAGGATGCTTTTGTAAGTAATATTTGTAGATTTAAAATTATGAGGCCATAAAAATCTTGAAATATTTTAAGTTCAGGGGTACATATGCAGGTTTGTTAGATTGGTAAACTTGTGTCATGGGGGTTTAATTGTACAGAGTATTTTGTCACCCAGGTATTAAGTCTAGTACTCACTAGACTTAGTAGGTTATTTTTCCTGACCCTCTCCCTCCTCCCACCCTTTATAAGCCCCAGTGTGTGTTGTTCCCCTCTATGTGTCCACGTGTTCTCATCATTTAGCTTCCACTTATAAGCAAGAACATGCAGAATTTGTTTTCTCTTCTGCGTTAGTTTGCTAAGGATGTTCCTTCAAAGGACATGATCTCATTCCTTTTTCAGCTGCATTCTATGGTGTATATGTACCACATTTTCTTTATCCAGTCTACCATTAATGGGCATTTAGGTTGATTCCATGTCTTTGCTATTGTGAATAGTGGGGCAGTGAATCTATGCATACATGTGTATTTATGGTAGAATGACGTTATTCCTTTGGGTATATGCCCATATATTAGACCCCAGTGCGACCCCAATGTGATTGCTGGGTCTAATGGTAGCTCTGTTTCTAGGTCTTTGAGGAATCGTCACACTGTCTTTCACAATTATTGAACTATTTACACTCCAACCAACAGTGTATAAACCTTCCTTTCTCTCTACAACCTCACTAGCATCTGTTACTGACTTTTTAGTAATAGCCATTCCTACTGGTATGAGATGGTATCTCGTTGTGGTTTTAATTTGCGTTTCTCTAATTATCAATGATGTTGAGTTTTTCATATGCTTGTTGGTCATATATATGTTGTCTTTTGAAAAGTCTGTTCATGTCCTTTACCTACTTTTAACAGAGTTTTTTTTTTTCTTGTAAATGTTTTTTAGTGGTCTAAAATATGTATGTACTTTTCAGGAATGCTTTACTTTCAAGTCTTTTTTTTACTGTTAATAGCTTTTAAAACTCAAATAGGGTGTAAAAATGAGTAACATTTCATAATATAACTCAATCTGTTTCATAAGAGTTCTTTCTCTTCAAAGACTTGGTCAATATAATTCCTTAAGACAGTCATATCATTACTTTATTTGGATATTAATAGAAATGCCATTTTTTTCATGGGATAATATCTTTAAAATAAAATAGAAAAATAGCTTATTGAATTTTACTTGTACTGTTTTACTGAAAAAAAAGGCCAAAATGAAAAGTGTAAGTGCCATCGAGATCCTGTTTAGTATTGGAAAAGGCTACATTAGAGCCTCACACTCCCCAGCAAGCCTTTCTCTCTCACAAATACAGTCCACAAGGGTGCTGGTCTTATGGAAATGATTGAACAAAATCCCACCAAAATAATTTTAAAAGCAGAAAACTTATCCTCAGAAGCATTTTAATATATTTATTTTCTGGAGTTTAACTTAAATTTGACTGTGTGGCCCCTGTTTTGCAAACCCATGTAAAGAAATCCACAGTAACATACCATCTCAAGTTCTTTATTAGTAACACCCTTAACTTTATAATTTTATATAGTTACAAATAGATATTTACTGAGGAAAAATAACAGATTCACACAAAGACTTGCTTATGACTATTATATATTTGTAAGAATCTTAAGTCGCCTTACTATTTTTTAAATCACTTTTATTTCTCTATAAATATAAAATGCACCAATTTTAAGGTACAGTTTGATGAGTCTTGCCAAATATGTATAGTCATGTAATCATTACCACACTTCCATCATCCCCAAAAGTTCCCTTGCACTGTTTTGTAGTCAGTACCCTTTACCTATCTCTGGCCCTAGGGAACCACTCATCTGTCACTGTAGCTTAGACGTTTCTAAAATTTCTTTTAGATCGAGTTATGCAGTATGTTTTGTCCTTGCTTTTTTTTTTTTTTAACTTATGCTTTTCAGATCGATCCATGTTATTGCATATGTTAGTTTATGCTTTTTTATTTCAGAGTATTTCATTGTATGAATATATTAGTTTGTTTTCCAATCTCCAGCTGATAAACAGGTGGGTTATTTCCAGTTTAGGGCCATTACAAAGAAAGCTGCTCTGAATAGTCGTATGTAAGTCTTTGTGTCAGTGTGTTAATTTTCTTGAGAAAATATCTAGGTGACTGGCTGGGTTCTATGGAAAAAATTTGCATTTAGCTTTGTAAGAAACTACTAAACTGTTTTCCAAAATGGTTGTTCCACTTTATGTGCTCACCAACAATGTACGACAGCTGCTATTTCTTCATGTCTTCGTCAACACTTGTTATGGTCAGTCCTGAGTTTGTCATTCTGGTGGGTATGCAGTAATATCTCATTGTGGTTTACATTTTTTTAAATTAGAGACAGGATCCCACTATGTTGCCCAGGCTGGTCTTGAACTCCTGTGCTCAATCCTCCCTGCCTCGTCTTCCCACAGTGCTGGGATTACAGGCATGAGCTACTGCACCCGGCCTAAAAATTTTTGAATAAAATATTAAACATATTTTTAAAAAAACATTTCTGCAGCTTAGTGTATTCTTTGATCGTCTAACATAAATATGATTTGGAATATAAGGAAAACCTTAAACTATTCTGAATGTCTGATAGGGTTTTAGACAATAACTTCATGGCAGTTTGATGAGGTTTATATGTCTATTCTATAGCTAATAGATTATGAAAACATTCAGAAAATAAAGTGAATTCCTTATTGCCTAATGGTTGTTTTGCGTATTGTTGAATTAGTAGTCAGTCACCCAAATACCTAAGCTGCATAAAACCTAAACCAGTTAACATTTAAAAATAATGTTTGAGATTATAGCTGGAAAGTCCTAGTAGATTGGCTCATTCTTTCTCAGAGACACATTTGCTCCCAGTAAGGTATTTTCAGAGGCCTTCATCAGCCTTCCTTCAAATAAGCTGAGCAGTGAAGCAGACACAACTTCCCCAAAATGACATCAGTGCCAATTATTTAATAATTAGACCACACACTGGTATAGTGTGTTATTCAATAATTACTGATTGTTTTCACATGGATGGAATTTGAATGACCCTGTCTTCCATTAGTGATAGTATTAAGATAGTCCAAGGTGGCCTCCATTTTCCTTTACTATTGTTAACTAAGTTGCTCTTTGCTTAGGAGGAGGTCCTCTGGTCCCTGTTTGATACTTACTTCTAATGCTGCCTACTCCATTTGTGCTGATATTGCTGACATTCCACCTATTACATGTTTTATATATTGCTCCTTTCTGAATCATGTCTATGTCTGTATTGAATTGTGCTTCTTTTATTCTTGCTCTTACAATGTGTCTTGATTCTTGTTGTTTTCACTATATTTGCTGCATTTGCCATTTAGTATCATTAACATATCTTTTTCATGAATTCTACCTTTTAGAAATACGGTTCTTTTTATTCTAATTGATGCCTTTTCCTCAAATTACATTTCCTGATAGCAATATTGTCACATCTTCTGTTTGGTAGCATATACATCTTACCAGTCTTGCCTTTTACATCCTAATCCTTATTTTCATGTATGTGAACAGGAGAGCAACTTTGGCATATTTTTACTTTTTACTTCCTTCCTTCCACTTGGCATGTTGATGCCATCTAAAATTTTGTCTCCATTTTTTAAACAGATGAATCAACAATTATGTAGTGATAATTGTCTTACTTCTTTGCTCCCCATTTCTTCCCCTTTTGTAGATTCCCTTTTTTACATTATAAGGAATAGATCCTTGAGTAATTCTTTTTTATGTGTACTATTTGATGATGTATTATTTAACTAGGTCCTATCAGAAGAGCATAAAAGTTCCATGAGGACATGAATTCTTGTCTTTTGTTGTTCCCTGCGTTGCCTGAAACAGTGCCTGGCAAGCAGTAAGTGCTACATATATATTTTTTGAATGAATAAATTTTTTATGGAAACAATTATAAATTGTCACGTTACTACCTTCTGACACCAGGTATATTCCTCCCACTTACATGTGACCTTTATTGATGACTCAGGGTCATCATTATCTCTATATTGCTCTAATTCGAGTACCTCTAAATTAAATCATTTCAATATGCCAGGTTTAAATTTTTCTTCTCTTTATATCAGACTAAAAGCGGTAGTACAGAAACTTGGGACAGGATAGAACCCTTGGGGCATGGCATTTGCTGGCACCAGAGGTATTCCAAGAAGCAGTGCCTAGAAGATGTTAACAAAAGGCCATCAGATCCATAGAGGAAGAAAAGGAGACAACATGAATTTCGGAGGGAGAAACTATCCTCAGATCAGGGAAGAACCACTTTCAGGGAAATAAAGTGCACACCACACAGGTGGGAGGAGGGAACAGACTCAGTGTTATGTACATGTTGAGCAGACTTGGAGAAAATCTGTGACTATTCATGAGGGAAATCAGGCACTTGCATAGTGGATGGTAAACATATGTAACATACATTCCATGTTCACTCTATGGTGGCATTTTAGTATTAAAGTAAGGTGGGACTTGGCTCTTCGTGCCCTATAGTTCACCTTTTTTGACATAAAGACAATTTGTGTGCAGCCTTCAGCTAGCTGACTGAAACTGGCTGTCTATCAATAAACAATGTTTATAAAACAGGTCCTCTTCCAATTTGAGTAATGGCAGGACCGCAAGGCAGGGGAAAGGGGTTGTCAGGTGGCATCCAGCGGTCTGTCAGGGTTGGTTGGGAAAATTTCCAGCTATAGTTGTTTCAGCAATGCTTCTCAGGAGCTGGTTTCTGCTTGATTACAGGAAAACTTATGGCATAACATTGGGACCAACCCCTCATCCTACTAGCCATGAGATTTTTTTCTTTTTTTTTCATTTTCTCATGTTAGCCACAGGGTTTCTGTTGGGGTATATTTTAACAGAGAGATGACTTAATAGCCTGGCAGATGTTGGTGCAGCAAAGCTTGGAAGAGGGAAAATTTAGGTTTGTAACTCACAACAAACCAGTTAAAATGAATTCAAAGTTGGAGAAGCCAAGACAGAAGACAGTATTACACCAGTGAGAAGGCACCTGCAACAGCTTTCTATCAGGTGTGAATGAGAAAGAAGCAGGTAATTAGCTTCGTTCCCTCCCTGAACAGTGATCATTTTTCTTCCATCTCTAACCCCAACTCTGCCCATTCTTACTGTTGAGCTATCATTTGCACTATTGTGCAAATGTTGTATCAGTTACCTATTGATTCATAAAATACCACCCCAAAGTATTTTGTCTTATAGTATAGTGTCTCAAAGTATAATGTCTTAACACACAACTGTTTATTTTCTTATTGTTCTGTCAGTTTCGGTTAACAGTTTGTGCTGGGCTCAGCTGAATGGTTTTCCAGTGTTCTACCCAGGAATCTTTTTTGTGGCTTCAGTCATCAGTAACCTTACCAGTGCTGGAGAGTATAACATGCCCTCACACTTACATGTCTGGGGCCTTTATGCTGGCTGTAGGTTGAGTCCCTCTTATCTGACATGGTTTCTCACCTGGGCTTCTTTACGTGGTATTAGGAATGTTCCAGAAAGACAAAAGTTGGAATCTGCAAGGTATCTTGTGGCCTACACTGCAAACTTCATACCATCACTTCCACCACATTCTGCTAGGTTAGCCTAGATACAAAAGGGTGGAGAAATACAAAATGTTATGGCTTCATTTTTCATACCACAACTGTCTCTGAGAGCCTACCTCTGAGCATTACCTTCAAACTTGAAATTTTCAATATTGCAATTTATGGGTTTGCATAACTGTCTCTTCTTATGGAATTGAACTCTTTGAGGAAAGGAATTAGTTTATCTGTATCTGCAGTATATAGCAGAGGACTTGCTATGAGTAAGATCTCAATAAATGAATGGTGTGCCAGCTGGTTGATATGTACATACATGAATGAATATCCTGTTTTACATGGCTAAATTCTGTGTGATTACAAGATAACAGAAATGGTACTTTGCAAAAACTCCAAAGTAAACTGAAAATATGTCTATTTCATTTTAAAATAGTAAGGGTTTTTGTGTATCTGTCAGCCAATAACCATAGATTGCTGTGTTCCTAGAACATACAAATTCATCTGCATAATAGAGACTTAATAATGTTTCCTGATTCAGTTCCCAGATCAAATAACCAGAAATGATTGTCTCTTTTCTCCACCATCATTGTCAAACATTTTGGACATTTTGTAGTCCAAGCTACATTTTGTCTTTGGCATGTATTTAAGGTCAGATTCATTACCATTTGTGCCAAAATAACAAGGTCTTAAAAGTGGTTGCAAATATAGACCCTAATTACTTTGTAACTACAGTTCTTAAACCTTATGTCAGATTTCCTGAGGGCCTTCTGCCAGAATTGGAGTTAACAATGAATGCAACTATATTGCCTGATAGTAAAAATAGCCTACTAGTTCTGCCCCAGTGTAACCTTACCCTATCTGAATAGGAGTGGTCTGAGGGGGAGGTACTTGCTGGACTAGGATTGTTGCCTATAGTCTAGACAAGCAGGATAGCCAAACCTAATGTCCCTTCCAAAGGTAGAAAAGTTTCAGTATGAATGAACAGAAGGAAAAACAGTAGCTGAGGGTAAAGAAATGAACAAATGGGTTATATGAGAGAAATCCAATATTGTATTACCTTAAAAGAGGCTCAGAGCAAGAGATGACATTGTCTTTTAACTTAATTATACCAAATGCCTGAAAGAGTGAACCTGTATATTTTCTGAGACTACTCCTGCTTTGGAAGCCTGCAAACATGAGCGGCCTCACTCTGGGAGTATATTCATACAATATGATGAACTGGACAAATTACAGTATTAATGACTAAATGAATTCTAGTAATGTCCCAGTATCTTTTAAGTTATATATCCTTTGGATGTAACAGATCCCGTTAGAAGACTGGGAGTTGACTGTGATATTGTGAAATATATATTTGGTCTTTGTCCCCTTTTCCTGGCATAAATGATGTCTTTTTATATGCTAATGAGTTGACTGACAGCTGGCAACCCCTCGGGAGCTTCAGGATGGGGCCTGGTCACCAGAAAGACCAAAGCATGACTGGAGGGTTGGAACTTTTGTCTCCATCCCCCAATCTCTGGGGAGGAAAGGAGGGCTGAAGGTAAATTGGTCACCAGTAGTTTAATCAATTATGCCTGTGTATTGAAGCCTGCATAAAAACCCAAAAGGATAGTGTTTCCAGAGCTTCCAGATAGCTAAAGATGAGGCAGGTTCTGGAGGGCAGCCCAGAGAGGGCATGGAAGCCCCTTCCCCCATACCTCTTCATTTGTATTATTTATCATAAACTGGCATGTTTACAAAATATTTTGAATAATCTAAAAGGCCTACTACCTAATAGCACTAAAATGACCATTTGATATTTCATAGAATTCTAAAATCCTATGTCCTAGTTCTTACAAAAGTAATTCACTGAATTTCACCAAGATCCTATGATACCCACTTGCTTCCATTGCTGTACACGTTGCCGAATGCCATTAAGCAGCTGTCACATTTTTCTTCTTGTAATTTGGAAATTGCTATAAATTTGCCAGAATTCTTCCAAACCCTTCAGGCATTATAAATTTTACATTTATATAAATTATTTTGTCCACCAGACACTTTTATGTAACTGTGGTCTGCAAGTTAGTAAAAGTAAATTTCATTAAGAGACCAAAAGGACACATGTATATGCAGACTTAATATTTGCTCAGACAAGTAATCCTTCATGAATGCACAATGCACATTTTTTATGAATTACATCAAAGAATCACAAAATGAATAACAACTCATCATAGAAGGACATTTGGTGAATATTTTAGGTAAATATTTTTAAAAACCTTTATCTTGTAGAACTACAAGAAAAGTAGCTATGCATATGAAATCAAGTCTTAATACCATAAAGTCTTATCAAACATAATGCAGAATTAAAATTGAACAAAGATAAAGCAAGCTTTCCTGACTATGGAAAGAAAATATACAGAGACAGAAAAGAAATTGAATTTTAGATCTTTGTTTCAAGATAAAAATGAATTATTGTAAAATAGACCTGTATTCATGACTTAGACTCTATTTCAGTTTTGTACACTGCAAGCAATCATAGGACTGAAGGGAAATTTATTATAAAGTCACCTGGGATATTACTTCATAAACATAGAAAGCAATATTAGAAATTGAAATGGGAATAATGAAACTTTCATTTTAAAAGAATGTAAATGGGAGGCAAAGAAGGAACTGTTGAGATACATAAAAGAAAGTCATTACTTCTTTTGAATTCCTATAAATACTGAAAACTGTTTTCCATTAACAGAATACTGGTGCTACAATAAATATATTTCCCCTTTGTATGTAGGGACCAAAACTATTCTAAAAATGCTTTTTGTGATGATATGCCAGATGAGGAGTTTGCCATCTGCCACCCAGGAGTGTGGCCTAGGAGTCAGACATCCCCAAACCAGAGGTAAATGTGCAAGCTGACCATAAAGCTGTCTGGTTGGGAGAATTTAGGGGACAGAGTCCATTATTGACACTCTTGGTAAAGTACAAAGTCAGTGGCATCCCTTGTACAAAGAAGAAAATCCTGCAAAGAGTTAACCACTGCAGATGATTCAGTATCTAAATCTAGGTGCATTCCACTATAATTAGGGTGTATTTGTTCATTAGTAGCTGAACATTTTGCAGACTATAAAAATTTAAATGTTCCTGAGTCTCATTATGGCACCTTGTGCATCACAGATTACGCAGTTGCTCTGTATCTTTATGTGCCTTTTGTATCTTAATTTAGGTCTTAGTGTGACTATGTAGATCACCTCATGAAATTATAAACGATAACAAATGATTATAGAGGAATTGTTATATGCCCTTATAAATGCATATTTTAGTCCTCCCAATATATTCTTATTCCATAGCCTAAGTACCAAGCCAGGGGCTTTATTTCACTAATCTTAAATGGGAAAGAAAATAGTTCCCAGGAACAAAATGGCAGATATCTATCTACTCAGGGATTAAACAGTATAACTTTTATCAAGATAAAATGAATAGTATTTCAAAGAAACCAAAAGAACACTCAACACTGTGGAAAACAAAGAACTAGGGCTTTGGAGCAAGACAGATTCCATACTCATTCACCAGCTATGTGATGTTGGGCAAGTTATTTAATCTCTGAGCCTGTTTCTATAACCATATACAAAGACATCTATGCCTGTGAGTGTGATTGTTAGGATTAGGGATAATAGGTTAAGTTCCTAACATTGTGCCTAACACATAATAGGTGTCAATCAGTGGTTGCCAATATTCTTACAGGGTTGGGAAGTGTGATTTCTTGGCTGTAACCCACAGTTATTCAGCAAAGGCAAACCAGAGGATACATGCATTGTTATAGTAGAGCTCCTGGGTAGTGGAACTCTTCTAACTTACCCTCTGAGTGTGACTTGCATTCATTAGCTGCTGACACCCACTGTTGTACTGGCAACATGGAAAGCTCTTTGCCAGGGCCATCTACCACCTCTGTGAGGCTAGATTCATCTGGCTACTTACAGGAAGACAATGCCTTTAACCTGGAGTGTACAGAATGTTAGAGTTGAAAGGGTCATATGCTGGCTACCAGCTGCTGCACCATGGACCCCTGGTTCCTCCAAATTACTGCAAGTGTTCCAAGTGTCTATCCAGCATCATCTGATACAGAATAATGTCTGCATATATCTATATGCACTATTCTTTTATTGGTATGATTAGTAGAGTGTAAATTCACTTCAAAACATTATCAAATTCTTAGTAGCTTTTTGTCATGTTGTATTTTTGCTGTCAGCCATTTAAAAACATGACATCTGGGTTGATGTGTGGTGCAAAGGATCATAAAATTGTTTGACATTATTCAGCAGCCCTCATGCTCAGAAAACCAAGAACTGGTGCTCTCATTTCCAAGGTCCAGGAAAATGTGGAACATATAAGCTTATATAGCTTTAAGAAAAAACTGGGTGAAAACTCTACTAATCCCTAGTCCAGAACTTCCAACAATGCAAATGTTTGCATCATTGCTTATGGAAAAAATCTATGGAAGTATGTAGTGTACAGATTGGTATGCATGAAGTTGAGTATTGAAAGAGCATGGGTTATATATGAAAGACATTTAAAATGGTATCTGGCACATATAAAGCACTCAATAAATGATAGCCATTATCATGATGACTATTCAGTAAGGAGTGGTTTTGTCACTTTTTTCTGTCTGTTGCTCAGGTAACGTATTGCATCCAAGTATAACATTTTAAGTTATGTTTTTTGTCACTCAGGCAAGTACTTCTATTTTCACTTCATAGTCTCAGAATGGGAGTGGGTGTATATTTTTTAAATCTCTCTTCCAGAAGTCTTTTAGGAGTAGAGGCTATCGCCATCAATACTAAGGCTAACTTCTGAGCCAGGTCCTTGTAGTGCATTTTATTGTAGCCTCAGACAGCTAGTGGCCTTTAATTTGTTTAAGACAAAGCTCAGTTTTGTTATTAAATTGCCCAGTAAAATTTGATATGTTTCTGTGAACTGAAGAGATGAAAACATTTACTTAAATGTTTTTAATCTGTACCCCCACCAAGTTCCTCTAGACCAGAATCTTTATTAAGAGGTTTAACAATAGAACAATATTTATTTAAAATTTGTGCCTGGAGATTTGATATCTCATTTCACAATGTGGCCCACAGGTGATAGGGAGTGGACAACATTGACTGAGAGAGATTTATATCTGAATATACAAATTTAGTACCTATTTCATAAACTATAAACCATCCAGATTAATCACAATGATCAAATGCAAAGAAAGGTCCCCTTGGGTTTTTTGGGTAAATTTAAGACAAGCTTTATCACTGTGTGTTTGGTTCCGAGTTATCTTCAACATTCATATTTAGTATGAGTTCCCTTGCTTTATTTAGGAATATGATTTCTAAGCTAAAGAAAAGAATATGTGGAATTTGCACTTGTACGTGTCCAACCAGAATTCTCTTATAGGGAAGTCCCCCAAGGAAATGAGATAAAAGATCCAAAAGCGGCAAGCACTTCTCTGTGCTGAGCATGGCCATTTTAAAGAAAGCCAGATGACTAACAGTATTTTCCATAATTGATTCCCATTCAGTCAGCTGTATCAGGCAACAACTTGGTTGTTTCGTGTTCCAGCCATCAGACAGCAACCTCATTGAAGGGAATCACCACAGGCCTCTGTTTCTCCAGAGAGAGAAACCTTCCTCCACTATAGTAAATGGACTCAGTGGTTGAGGCATCCAAGCCACCAGTGGGATCTTCCTCTGCTATTGAGAAGAAATAACCTGGTATAGAATAAATACATCAGGGCCTAGCCCTATACACATTTTTTGTTAGTTACGTCTGCATTGTTGCCCCCACCCAGTGCTCTGTCATACCCTTCAGAATTCACCCAGTGCCCAAACTGACTATCCCTTAAAAGCCTGCTTCATGCCTCACCCAAGCCTGCTCTGCTCAACCAGTTTTCCCTTATTATTTCCCACTGTCAGAACATATCAGCCCTGTCCTCCTAATCCCTTAAGACTTTGATGTCTATTCGATTATCTATTCAAATAATTTATGCTAAAATATGAGTAAGTGGTATATTTATGCTAAAATATGAGTACTCCCCACAAGGAACATATTTGCATTTTAACAGTGGCTTTAAGTAAATGAGAGGACTCAAATACTGTGTATTCTGAGTGTCCTGACAGGTAGCAGGAGAGATCCTTCAAGAATAAGCAGTCATTTACTCTCACAATAAATATCTGTAGGGCATTGAACCAACCCTGAACAAAAAAGCACAAATTATGTTCTCACTCTACATCAGTTGAAAGCTGCATTCAAAGAGGCGGGACTTCTGTTTTCATCCTCCCAGAAGTCTGTGGCACTGGAACAATTCTTCAAAGAAAGAGAACAGACACATTTTAATAATGGTACTAATTTTCACAGTTTTACAGCTGCAGGCTTCCTTTGGGGCCTCTTTTAGAAATAAGTGCCCCATTAGTTATGGGCACAGAAGTTACCAGAGAGAGGGATGAAGTGTGGTAAAGAAGGTTGCAAAGAGAAGAGAAGAGATGAGGAACAGTATGATGAATGGAAAACAGAGTGAAATCAGCAGTGCACTGAAAATGAGAAATGTAGGGAGATTTCATATATATGTATTTTGTTCAAAAGAAATAATGTAGATTCTGAAATGGAAATAGGCAACCTCTGACACGCAGAAGCTGGGTGGCCATTTATTTTTTGGTCAATCTCTGATCCCATTACTTACAGCTAAATAGTGGCTATGGTATTGCCTTGTTTTTGTTTTTGTTTTTTAAAAAAGCACTCAACATACCACCTCTGTTGCCAAAGACACCCCACCTTGCCCAACCTCAGTTTCCTGGTGTGCTCTAAGAGACAGTTTATGGTTCCACTTGTTACTGTGTGCAAAATTTTGCAAGAAACAGGCAGTCCTACTCTCCTTCATCAGGACACTCATATATTGTTTCAAAGCAGTTGGTGACATTTGGCTGCTTATTAGAAAACAGATTTTTATATGTGTATTATATAGGCTGTTTGTTGTTTTTTAGGGGACAGGGAGGGAGTTTGAAGTGTCACCTCCTTTCCTAAAGGTCATCCATTTTGCCTCTTACTTAAAATTCAGAAGTATGGCCATTGGCCATGGGTTAATGTGTGTGTCATTTGATTACATTCTCAAAGAGAATTATTAGCTGTATTGAGAAGCATTATAGTAGGTGGCTAAAATTACAGACTCTGGAGCTGTGTTGCTGGGATTCAATGTCTGCTTTCCTCCACTTACTAGCTTTGTGACCTTGGGCAAGTTGGTTAACTTCCTGGGCTTCAGTTTTATCATCTATAGGAATGGAGATCATAAGTACAGTAATTTCTTAGTGACTTAACATATGAAAAGTGCTTCAAATAGTACCCGGCATACAGTAAAAATACTATTTATGTTGGTTTTAGGAGAACTAAACTGACTGTCTTTTATATTCATATGATGAGAAAATTGTCAAATAGTTGAATCTAATCAGAAACTGGAAGGAGGCAGATTTCCTGATGCATTGTTTCTGAGGCTAAATTCAAGTCTTCTATGATGAACGTACAGTTTTATATCTGTGTGTGACTAACATTTATTGACACTGACTACTTTCTGTTTAAGTGGTTTACATATTTAATTCTCACGAAAACCTCATGTTGTAGGTACAATTATTATCGCCATTTCACAAATGAGAAAACTAAAGCTAAGAGTAAGTAAATTTCCAAACCTCCAAGAGCTAATAAGTGATATAATACTTAAAAGTTGATGCTTTTACCATGTATAAAAATGGACTGAAGACTTAACATAAGACCTGAAACTACAAAACTACTTCAGAAAACACAGGAGAAATGCTTCAGGACACTGGTCTAGGCAAAGGTTTTATAGCTAACATGACTTCAAAAGCACAGGCAACTAAAACAAAAATAGACAAATGGGACTATATTAAATTGAAAAGCTTCTGCACAGCAAAGGAAACAAACAGCATAGTGAAGAGACAACCTGTAGAGTGGGAGAAAATATTTGCAAACTATTCATCTGACAAGGGACTAAAATCTAGTATATCCAAGAAACTCAAACAGCTCAACACTAATCGTTAGGGAAATGCAAATCAAAACCACAGTGAGATACCATTTCACCCCAGTTAGAATGGCTATCATCAAAAGACAAATAACACCAGGTGTGGCATCTCATGCCTGCAATTCCAGCACTTCGGGAGGCCGAGGCAGGAGAATCACATGAATGTGGGAGATGGAGGCTGCAGTGAGCCGACATCGTGCCACTGCGCTCCAGCCCGAGTGACAGAGCAAGATTCCATCTCAAAAAAAAAAAAAAAAAAAAAAAAAAAAAAAAAAAACAAATATCAAATGCTGGCAAGGATGCAGAGAAAAGGAAGCTCTTATACACTGTTGCTGAGAATGTAAATTAATATACATATTATGGAAAACAGTGGGGAATTTCTTAAAAAAAAAACTAAGAGTAGAACATATGATCCAGCAGATTTGTCCAAAGGAAAGAGACTCAGTATATCAAAGGGATATGTATGTTTATTAAAGCACTCTTCACAATAGTGAAGATAAGGAATCAACCTAAATGTCCATCAACAAAGAAAATGTGGTGTGTATACATACACGATGGAATACTGTTTACCTGTTTTAAAAGAATGAAATCCTGTCATTTGCAGCAACATGAACGAGCCTGGAGTACATCATGTTAAGCAAAATAAGTCAGGCACAGAAAGATAAATACTGCATGTTCTCACTCATGTGGGAGCTAAAAAAAAAATCAAGCTTGTGGAGGAAGAGAGTAGAATTGTAAGGTACAGGAGACTGGGAAGGGTAGAGACGTGGGGAGGATGGAAAGAGATTGGGTTAGTAGATACCAAAATTATAGCTAGACAGAAAGACTTCTGGTGTTCTGCAGCAGTGTAGAATGGATAAGGTTAATTTATTCTATATTCTCAAGAAGCCAGAAGGGAAGATTTCACTGTTCGTGACACAAATGATAAATGTTTGAGATTATAGATATGCTAATTACCCGGATTTGATCATTACATATATCAAAATATCACTGTCCCATAAATATATACAATTATTATATGTCAACTAAGAATAATAGGGGAAAGAAGTAACAGAACCATGTACTCGCAATTGTCAACAACAAAAAAAAAGTAAATAAATCTGCCAAGCAGTACACTTGGCCTGTATGGAGGAAATTATTAACATTTTCTGAAGGACATCCAATGATATTAGAATAAATGTCAGAAAAAGAAATGTACAATTAGGTTTGTAAACAAATATATACATGTGGTACAAAGTTTATATAATAAGAATGTATCTAAATTTATAACAATGAGTCAAATGGAATTGGCAAAGTCTGATGGGAAACGTTTGGTCACATTTTTTGTGTTTAAATTTTAAAGAACATGTATCTGTGTATAAGTGATACAAAATTAGAAAATAATGTAATTCATATATTTTTAAAAGTTGGTGCATTTAACTATTGCAATGTCCCCCAAATATGCTTGCAGCTAACTATCTAAATGCATTTTGTATAATAAGATAATTCTCCCCTTTTTGTCAGAATATAGTAGAGCTAATGAAGTATGCTTCATTTATTCCTCACTCCCTGGGTTGTTGGTTTTATGCCATGTTTCAGCCAGAATCAGGAAACTCCAGGGCCTTAAAGAGGTTTTCTCCTCATAAGTGCTAGTAGTTATTTGTGGCTCAGTATTATCCAGACCCAGTGGGAATAGTTTTTATACAAAAAAAAAGCAAATATTTCTCTAACTCATTTTTTACATGAGGAATAAATCCCGACTTTGTAGAATCATAGCGGCGAGTAAACAATGCTTGGGGCAAAATAGCATTGCAAAGGAGAACACTGGCTCAGCCTCATGGTGATTCCTGGCTTACTGTAGGGCATGCTCTAAGAGTGAACATAGCCACAGAACAAGATGTGCACCATTGTGCTTTCTAGACGGTGAATAAAATTTACTCATCTCCATTGCCTGCTGGCCTTGGCGTTCCTGTAACTGCTCTCTGTTCTTATTTAATCCTTAATTAGCCTGTCTCATATTATGTATGACTTGGAGGACACCTCTGGTACACACTCAGAAGTTTGAATCTTCAAATAAGATTACTCAACACACATAAGTGGAACATTTCCATCTCCTTTTGGCAGTGAGCAGCATTTGCTGTTATATCCCTCTGCGTGTGGTGAGATATAGCTATCTCTGATACCTCGGGTGAATGACAACACCAGCCTATTATGAGATTTCTCACCTCTGAATTCCTGTAGGATTTGCAGTCTGTAACACAGAGGTTCACACTGATTGTTCTCTAGCAGTTTTATGTGTGAAGAGGCTGGGAGTACTAGTGTGTCTCCCAAAGTGTGACTCAGTACTGGGCAATAGTAGGCTTAATAAAGAAGAGAATAGAGAGGAAAGGAGGAAGAAAGGTGTGTGATTACCTTATCTCCCAAATTAGATTGTTGGCTTCTTATCCCAGACACCATATCCTTTTTTCTATCTCCTTTAATACTTATTAGAATATTTGGCAAACTGAGTATGCAGTGCATGCTTGTGGCATAAAGGCCTAAGGTTTTATTTAATGCATAGATTATCTCAAAAAGATCCCATTTCCACTCTTTTGAACTAAATGCAGCCCAAAGGAAGTAGCATTTTCTGTAAATGTTATTGAAATTTTATTTACACTGAATTGGCATATCTCTAAATTAGTTTTAGTTTGGCCTCTCATAGAAGTGTAATCTTCATTTCAGAGAACAGATCTCTAAACTGGTGGTGCAATGAAGATAGTTATGACAACAGAAGTGTATGTAGCTATAAAACATAGATATTACTCTAAAGAAAGTACTAACAATGAAATCCTATACATGACTAAAGCATTGCAGTGACTAAAAATTCATTCTGACCAAGGGTGATGGCATTTGGCCCACTGACTAGAGTTGGGAGGTGCATACTACCTTGCCATTGTACCTCTGCCAAAAAAATTAGTTGATTATACATATATGGGTGTGTTTGTAGATCCTCTCTGTTCTATTCAATTGAGCTATAAACATTTCTACCAATGCTAAACTGTATTGAGAACTATAGCTTTCTAGTGGAATTTGAAATCAGGTTAGGTAAGTCCTACAACTTTGTACACCTTTCTTAAAATTACTTTATTGTAGAACCCTTCATTTCCATATACGTTTTAGACTCCATTTATCTAGTTCTACAGCACATCAGCCAGAATTTTTGGTTGTGAGTGCATTAAATCTATATATTAATTTGGGAAGAATTGCCATATTAATATTCACATATTTATGATTTTTTTCAGTCAAGTTTTGTAGTTTGAAGTATAAAGGACTTGTCTTTTGTTAGATTTTTTTTTAGGTATTTGCCTTACTGGTACTACTGTAAATGGAATTTATTTTCCAACTGTTTGCTGCTTACAAGAATACTTTGTGTATTTTTGCAACCTTGTAAAATTCATTAATTCTAGTTCTTGTTATAAACATTCCCAAAGATTTTCTATGTAAAAAACATCAGATTTTCAAATTGAAAAGACATAAGAGAACACACGAAAACTGAGAGGCAGGTATCAGAAAAGAAGTAAAATTATTTCCAAGAGATCCCTTTGACTAGAATTGGTGAAAAACAGGTATCCTTGCTTTGACCTCAATAGAAAACAATTTAGCCTTTCACCATTTAAGTGTGTAATGTTAGGGATTTAACTGTTTGTATATGCCCTTTGTCAGGTTAAATAAATTCCTTAATATTTCTAGATTGTTGAGTTTTATCATTGGGTTTGAATTTTGTCCAATGCTTTTCTGCATCAGTTGGAATTCTCAAGTTTTTCTCTCCTATATTCTGTTACTCTAGTGAATAACATTGATTACTTTTAAAATATTAAACCAACCTTGTGTTACTAGGACAAGCTCCACTTGGTTATATGTTATTCTTTTCATATATGACCGTAACTGTAAGTTCCACATCTGTGGATTCAACCATCCAGAGAGAGTTTTTTTTTAAATAGATGGTTGTGTCTGTACTAAACATATATAGACTTCCAACAGCTATTACATAGCATTTACAATGTATTATGTATTATAAGTAATCTAGAGATGATCTAAAGTATACAGGAGATTTCAAGTATACAGGAGCATATGCATATGGCAAATCTACACCATTTTATATCAGGGATTTGAGCATCCTTGGATTTTGGTATCTGAGGGGGGTCCTGGAACCAATCATGGATCCCAAGGGATGGCTGTATATGAATTTGGTTATTGAATGACCTCCCCAAAGAAAGACTTTGGAAGATTAGAGTGGTCAGGAAAGAACTCTCTGAAGAGAGAATATTTGGGCTAAGAATGAATGAAGAGGAGCCAGCTATGCAAAACTGGAAGAACACTGGAGGCAAAGGGGAACACTAGAGTGCAAAGGGTATACAGTACAAACAAGCTTGCCTCATTTAGGGGACTCGTCCTGCATTTGGGGACAAAAAGAAGCCCAGTATGGCTGGGATATAGTAAGTGATAGGGAGACTGGACAAGATGAGATGGGTGAGAGAGAGACAGGGCCAGATGCAGCAGAAAAAGAGTTGCCAACCTCTCTGGTACCTCAGCCACTTTCCAACCTTTGGGAAGCCCTAAGAATTGTCTACCAGAGTCTACTCAGTATCTGCTAGTCACATGCAGCTATTTAAATGTAACTAACTAAAAGTATATAAAAGGAAAAATTCAGTTTCTTGGTCACACTAACCACATTGCAGGTGTCCAGTAGCACATGTGGCAGATGGCTACTTTATTGGACCGTGCTGCTCTAGGAAAGCCAAAGGAGAAGTAATGCCAAGTTTGCTTAGCCTCTCCTCTGTAATTTTCTCTTTTAAAGCTAGAATCAGTGTTTTTCTATTTAAATGGAAATATATGTGGTACCTAGAAAACTAGCATGTGGCCTATTCCATATGCATATGTTCTCATGGATTTTTTTACCTATGACAGAAAAGATGAGGAGGACTGGTAAATCACAAGCATTCTTAACCTCATTATAAATACATTGCAAATGTAAAAATGCAAAGTGCGGAAATCATGAATGTGAAAGTGGCTTTCAATTTATTTTAATAGGCGTTTTCTATGTCTTATTGTAACCTAGGGACCTTGCTGCAAGAAACTGCCTGGTGGGTGAAAATAATGTTCTGAAAATCAGTGACTTTGGAATGTCTCGTCAAGAGGATGGTGGAGTGTATTCATCTTCTGGCTTAAAGCAGATTCCCATTAAATGGACAGCACCAGAAGCTCTTAATTACGGTAAGAATAGACCACTTTTTTTTTCTTGGTGGTAAAAATGAACGGCATCAGCACAAAACATTCACAAGCAAAATTTACAGGGGTAGCACAGAATGCAAGTTAGAGTGATTTAAGGATCAACACAAATGAGTGAATTTCATACCTTTTAATTTGTTGAAATTATTGATTAGATTTCTATATGTAACATTGCTATATTAAAAAGGTAGATATAAGTACTTTTAAATATGACTGTACATCTGAGAGGGTTTTTAATACCAAAAAATGACTTTGTAATAGATTATACACAGAGTAAGTGTTGCTGTGGCTCTAGACCATTTCTTTCAAATGTCTTATAATTGGTCCAATAACCTCATCTAATGTTAGGTTCCTAAAATATTAAGTCAATCAGTTCTGTAGTTTCTCACTCTGAAATCGACGTGGTTTCTTAGCATCTCAGTCTGTGGAACTGATATAAATCTTGAGCAAAGAAGGAGATGGGAATTATATTTTAAAACAGCAGGGATTTTTTTCACTTGAATTTTTATGTGTCATTGTAATTGAAAATAAATATAACTTGCATTATCTGTGGTTGGGATGAAATGGGCCATAACAAGATGAATGACAACTCAAGAATTTAAGAGAAAAAAAAAAAGAGTGTGCTTTAAGTGAAATTAGAAATTGACATTTTCATTAAGGGAAGCAGCATATGAGCCATGGCTTGGTGAGTGGGTATGGTATGTTTTGAATAAAAATGTAAAATGATTCTTTGTTGATTTAAAATGAAATATTACCTCATTATGGGAACTAATTTGTAAAGCATTTATAAATGCCTTAATTTAATTCGTAAATTAGAGAAAGCTTTTTTAAAAAATTGAGGTGAAATTCACATACCGTAAAATTAATTACTTTAAAGTGAACAATCATTGGCATTTAGTACAATTGACAATGTTGTATAACCAATACCTCTAGTTTCAAAACATTTTCATCATTCCAAAATAAAACCCTGTCCCCAGTAAGCATTCTCCCCCGCATTCTTCCATCCCCTCGCCCCCTAGTAGCCACCAATCTGCCTTTTATTTCTGTGGATTTACCTCTTCTGGGAATTTCATACAAGTGGAATTATGCAATATGTAATATCTTGTGTCTTGGCTTATTTTACTTAGCATAAGATTTTTGAGGTTCATCCATGTCATATGTATCAGTACTTCGTTCCTTTTTAGGACTGAATAATTCACTGTATGGATATACAACCATTTATCCATTTTTGTATATTTGGGCAGTTTTCAGTTATTCTGGGTATTTACTAGAAGTCATGGTAATTTTACATTTAACTTTTTGAGGAACCACCAAATGTTTTCCGGATAAAGTTTTGAATGGAATTGGTTTGGAAGTTGATTGGGGCTGACCCAGCTACCACAGATACTAACCCTCACCCTTAGTTTGTCTTTCAGTATGTCCGCAAGAGAGGTTCTTACGAGCTTTCTAGTGACTGCAAGCCAGTTCCACTATTTCTTAGAATCTAGAGAAAATGGCAGACCTGCTGTTTTCCATAGTGATTCCTCTCTGCGGTGATTTTTATTATTAACCCTAGGGTCAGATTATATTACTAAGGGGAATGATCACAGAATAAAAGATTATAATACTCATATTTACACAAAGGTTTTTGTTAGATGACAAAACATTTTCAAGCACTAAGGAAGCTGTAACTGGGTTTGGGAGTCCTTAAAGTCTTACCAGTAAAATCCAACTCTAGAATTTGCTCTCAACTCTGTTTGCCAGATTTTCTGTGTTATATAGCCTTTAAAAGTCCTCTTACTCTTAAACAGTTTTGCCAAGTAAAATTCTGCCTCTTGATCACAGTGTACTTTTTGAATTTCAAGCTGACTAAAGTGTTGTATTTACAAATTAAAGTTTCAATTCTGGATATATCTAACAGCCAGACCTAAAGCATTTTAAGTAATAAGGACAAGTCTAAAGAGTTTTTTAAATTGAGATAGGGTCTTACTTTGTCACCCAGGCTGGAGTGCGACGGCATAATCATGGCTCACTGCAGCCTCAACCTCCAGGGCTCAAGCGATCCTCCCACCTCAGCCTCTGGAGTAGCTGGGACTGCAAGCATGAGCCACTGCGCCCAGTCTCTGAAGATCCTTGATCTATAGTGAGGGACTTTTTTTAGTAGCCTTTAGTAAATTTTATAAAACATAGAACAATTTAGATGACAAGGAAGGAGAGATTTTGATATAGGAGACATTTGTAGTATTTATTACCCAGTCCAATGAGAGAGTTCCTGACTCTACAGGCCTTCTCCTAGCAACCCAGAGAAGTTTACTTTCCACAGACTAAAATTACTGAAGATTGACTCTAAATCCTAGTGTGGGTTTTTTTTTGTTTTTTGTTTTTTGTTTTTTCTCTAAGATGGGGTTTTGCTGTCTCCCAGGCTGGAGCGCAGCAGTGCGATCTAAGCTCACTGCAACCTCTGCCTTCTGGGTTCAAGCAATTCTCCTGTCTCAGCCTCCCCAGTAGCTGGGACTACAGGTGCCCACCACCACGCCCAGCTAATTTTTGTACTTTTAGTAGAGACAGGGTTTCACTATATTGGTCAGGCTAGTCTCAAACTCCTGACCTCAAGTGATCCACCCGCCTAAGCCTCCCAAGGTGCTGGGATTACAGGCGTGAGCCACCGTGCCCAATCCAATACTTCTTTCATATGTGAAAGTAGTATATACTCTTTCTTCACTCTTGTCTCAGAATGGGTGAAACACTCAAGTCTCCCATGTAGTATGGGGTTGGGGCAGATGAACAAAACCTCCAGTCCAAGGAACCTCTCTGAAATTGTCTTAGGGCCATAGAGCCATGATCATGCCACTATACTCCAGCTTGGGCAACAGAGTGAGACCCTGTCTCAAGAAAAGTGGGGGGTGGACATAGAATTAAACCTGTTGTCACTGCTTTATCATAAGTGTTGTTTTTGTATATTTGGCTTAAAAAAAAAAAAAAGCAATACTAAAGGGCCTTCCCAGCCCTATTGCTAGCCAGATCATTCTCCTTCCTAGATGAAAATACTCTTGATACAGTCTCATACTTTTCTCATAAATGGCTGAGAAATCTTTTTGTATATGTCTCTCTCATATACTTTTTTTAAAAAAAAATACAAAATGGTAGAATACTCAAAGCCTGTTTGGCATGTATTGCTACCATCCTTATTGACAGTTGTCACCAAAGGTACTATTTTTATAAAGGGAAAATAGAATACTGATCTCCAACTAAGAAATCATCTATTTATCGTCAATTATTGAACAGAAATTTTCCTTTTGTCACCTGGGTATTTGGAGCTGATATATCCTCTAATTAGTTATATTAGCATGATGTAACTAAGTACTGTGAAATGGGAGGGAGGCAGAATTTTTGGTGAGCAGATTTCCCAACCAGTTATGCCATTAGCTGCATGACCCTGGCAAGCCATCTACTACTCTACGTAATTTCCTCATTTGTAAGATAAGAACGATAGGACCTTTTCCCTATAGAGTATTGTGAAGATCAAATGAGACATAGAAAAGTAGCAAAATTCTATACAATTGTAAGTTACTCTTGGTCTGTTAAAATTACCCAACAAAACCAGGTTCAAAGATCCAAGTTTAAGAGCTAGGTTATAAGCTTTCACATCTGAAGTATGATCTTGATTTATATGTAATATATGTCTTTATTGATCTCTGCCCAGATACCTTACAAAATAAGATACGAGTCTGTATAACCTACGTTTTCTTAAAGAATTAGTCTTAACTTGTAGCCATAGAATGACTTTCATGAAAAGTATTAAATTACTGAATGCCAAGCATGAAATGAGTTGATAGGCAGACAAGAAAATTAATCTTCCTCCCAAGAATGTCCATAATTACTGTCTACGAAGAAGGAAGCTAATTCACACAGCTGGAGCTGATAATCAGTTAGTTAGTACAACCCCACTCTGATGTCAGAGCAGTTATTATGGCAGGCATACTCTTGTTTTCACTAAGTACCTTTATTTATTTATTTATTTATTTATTTATTTTAAGAAAGGCCATCCTATTTTAAAGTAACTTGACAGTTTTGGAGGAGGAGCATTTATAAATCCTGCAGTGGCAGAGTTAAGACAGGAAACTACCTGAAGGATAGAAAATGAAATAATTTAAGAAATTTTTAACACCACTGTCAATGGAGTTTAGTTATGATAGTGTATGTAAAAGTAAGTGAAAAATACAAATATGTTGGGAACATCTTGGAAACTCAGCTTCTTGGAGAGGCTGGAGATTGGCAAAGACTGATCCACTTCCCCTCGTTGATTAGAAGATACCTTGTGCTGGTTTGTATCCCTGTGCTTCTCTAGGAGACTACCAAAAACATTCTAAGAGCTTAGCTCATGTAGCTCAGTAAAACAGGCACACCCAGATATTTCAACAAAACAAGGCACCATGTAATTTAAAGACGTTTTTATTGGCCAGCTATGTTAATTTCCACTGTTTAAAACACACAAAAATATTTTTTGTCAATGAAACTATCAGTGGAGAAAATGAGGCCTTTAAGCGTATGAGAACCTCTGTAAACAGCAATGAGTGAGAAATGAAGAAACTTGCCTCATTGCTTTACGTTTGTTTGTAATTTTAATGGAAAGAAAACGAAGCAGCGTAAGACAAAATTGCAGGAATCCAACTTGGTTAATCTCCTAGGATTGATATGTAAAAGTTTTTTATATAAACCATCTATCTCATTCAGATACTCAGATACCACAGGGAAAGTAAGCTTGCACACTGGCTGAATATTAATTCTTGGGGGGAGGGAGAGTGATTTGGAAGCTGGTTTGATTAAACTAGCAGCCTGAAGAATATTTATTTAATTGGTAATATTACTAGACCTGGAATATAAAACCAGTAAAGAGAATAGGAAGACTGCATATCGAACTCCTTTGGTAAGTTTAAATACAGTCATGTGTCGCTTAGTGACAGGGATACACTCTGAGAAATGCGTCATTAGGCAGTTTCATCATTCCATGATCATAGGGTATACTTACAGAAACCTAGATGATATAGCCTACTACACATCTAGGCTACAAACCTGTATAGCATGTTACTGTATTGAATACTACACGTCATTTTAACACAATGGTAAGTTTTTGTGTATCTAGACATAGAAAAAGTAATGTGTTATGTGACATTACCATGGCGACCACATCACTAGGCAATAGGAGTTTTTCAGCTCCATTATAATAGGACCATTGTAATATATGTGCTCCATCATTGACCAAACATTATGTGGTACGTGACTGACACAGACATACATAACAGGAAGGGTCGCCTACTTGTCTACTGTGCCTCACTAGGGTTGTGGTTGTTGTTACCCTTCCAGGGAGATACAGTTCAGAGAGTGACGTGTGGAGCTTTGGCATCCTTCTCTGGGAGACCTTCAGCTTAGGGGTTTGTCCGTACCCTGGAATGACCAATCAACAAGCAAGAGAGCAAGTAGAAAGAGGTGAGCCAAATACATTCATTGTTAGTGTTCATGCCCAGCCCCAGGGGTAGGCGGTGCTTACAGTGTGTCTGCTTGAGGAGAGGGGTGTTAAATACTGTTCGGCTGTATTATGAGACCATCTCTGGGGTTCAGAAGCAGATTTATCTAACATCTCTGCTCTTTACTTATATATCCAAACCCTTTAAAGGATTTCAATACAAGAGAGAGGTATATAGGCTTTTCTTCCACCCTTTCGCTGTCTGGCAGGATTGTGCTGTTCACTGTCGTTAAGAGAAATAGGGTGGTGTTTCTCAAACTCTTGTATTCTATGCCAGATAAACCTCCTTTTAAATAATACTCCAAATTGAAATGTAGTTAGTCTTCAGGAAGTTTTTGAGAATGTGACAACATTGTAGCACTTCTGAAGAAACCCTTTGGGGTTCCTAGACCGCGGATGGGAATAACTAAGTAATGGTGACATGCTTGCATGCGCTTGTGTTGTGTACAGTCTCGACAAAAAGAAGCTCATGATAAAATACAATGCCCTAATGTCTGGGCCCCAGTGAGGGGCGTGGGTGTAGGAAGATGCCTTTCTAACTAACTTCCTATCTTCTCTTACCTCTCACACACTACCCAATGCACTGCTGAAATACTGCCAAGCAACAGACTGTAAAAGAATATGACTCATATTCATTTTTATTTCCCTATTGAATTCACATTTACAAAATCCTCATCTTCTCTTCATCTTGAAAAACATAGGTTGTAGAGATGATTTTTTAAAACTGCTCACAGCATCTAGTTCTGAAAGTGAATACTTAGAGCAACTAAAATATGCATTTGTATGTATCTTACATCAGACTTTCTGAGAAATGAACAAATAAAAAAATGTTCTTTGAATTAGAAGTCTACCACTCTGTAATATTGAATTCTGCATCACCTGTAGAAAATAAAAAATCAACTTCCCCAGAAATGGATGTTTTGTTTCCATATAACTACAACATAAGGTACTAAAAGTTAATAACTGCATAATGCCCTGTGTGAACATCTGTATCTTATGTCCATTCTAAATTCTCTGTTCTCCTTCTCTTGGGTCTTCAGGATACCGGATGTCAGCTCCCCAGAACTGCCCAGAGGATATTTCTAAAATCATGATGAAGTGTTGGGATTATAAACCTGAAAATCGCCCTAAGTTCAGTGAACTTCAGAAAGAGCTCACTATCATCAAGAAAAAAGTCACATAGTGACAGGATGGCGCCAAACCCAGCCTCCAGCAGAGTAATGTTATTGTCCTCATTAACAATGAATTTATACCACATTACCTTTGACAGTCTTCTACCATTTTTTTTTATTAACTGGGTGTTTTAAAAGTATGTTCCACTTGTAAAAAGTCAAACGCAAATTTGTTAAAGAAATAGGCAGTCCTACCAAGGGCTTTCTTAGCTAACCATAGCAATCCTACCATTTCAGGCCATTGCAAATGGAAAAGCACAGGCTTCTAAGTGTGTGAAGGATAAAAGATCTATCCTTTTCACACCTTGTTTCTACTTCAGGCACAGTTTGTGGGCTGCCATCCTATGCCACAGACCCTACTCAGTTGGTGCTATAAACAGTATTGGTAATGCCATGTTTGCAGTACATATTCCAACCACAGCTGGCTTTCTCCTCTGCCAAAGCAAGATTATATTTGTAAACAGATTTTTATATTGGGAATTATTTGGACCTCCTGAGGTTTTTCTTTTCTTTCTCGCCAGGTATAAGCCCAATGTAAGAATCATCATGCTCCTACATTATTCGTAAGGTTGTCATTTTCCTCCTCCTTTATCTGGGCATCAGAAAACAATGCACATCGGCCGGGCACTGTGGCTCACCCCTGTAATCCCAGGCACGAGGATTACATGTCTGGGATTACAGGCGTGAGCCACAGTGCCCAGCCCCCTCCCTACTTTGGGAGGCCAAGGTGGGCGGATAACCTGAGGTCAGGAGTTCAAGACCAGCCTGGCTTACATGGTGAAACCCTGTCTCTACTAAAAAAAAACACACACACACCACAATGCATGAAACATCGTTAAAGTTAGAGTTGAGGCAGTTGCCTTTCAAGGATGTTATAGAGAACTGTGAAGCAAGAAACAGGTTTGAACAGGAGGGTGGGCTGGAGAAAAGAGCAGCTAGAATGATTATCAAAAGTAAAGAAGAAAGTGAAAATATAAAACCACCTTATCAGAGTTATGGCTTTATAAACACACATTCACATATTCTATTCTAAAAACACATAATACGTATTCTATTTTATGGTCTAAATTTACCAAAAAGGTCCTGAGAAAAGTTTCAGGAATTCATAAAGTCCTCTTAATGGCAACAAAAATTTTGAGAGAAACTGCAAAGCACAAATCCACAGAAATAACAGCATACTTTCGGTTAAGCATCTTCACCTTAGAGGGGGCATTCCAAAATGTAATTTCCTTTATTTCTACCAGTTTTTAGAGCTGTCAGAATTTCATGGTTCTAGTTCACCAATACATTCACGTGTGTACATGTGCGCACACACACTACCAAGGTGCAAGACAGATGTGAATGAAGTAGGCAGTCTAGAAGTCAGGTGAATATTAATGAGAAAGATGACATAGGGACAGCCCTCCCATTTCTACTTCCACCTTCAATGACCCTTATACTGCCCCCTGGACATTCTTACCATTAGCTGGCAGGTATACGAGCATAGTGCTGAAGATGTCTCGTGGATAAAATCTAACTCAGTTGAAAGTAGGATTCTGTATCTTAACTCTTATCTAGGGAACTAACTGCACGATGTGTATATAGTCGCCTCTCAGGATAATACATATATAGAAGATGGTCATGCTCAGGGCTAAATATGTTCTGGAAGCCTTTTATAAGTTCTCAGGCCTGTGTCCTGGTAAACATCACCTTAGTGATTATTTGGTCTGCATTCATTGGAAGAGCTTAGGGATAGAAAATTCCTCCTGCCCTCTCCAGCTGTTTGCTGCCTGTACCATCGCACAGAACTCACACCAGTACTTTAAATTTAGATTATGAAAGATAATACTGAAGAGAAAAGTGACTTGTATCTGTCATTTCAATCTCCTTGCGAATTTCATACATATTTAATGATTAGTACATTCAGACTAAAGGGAACTTTCTTTTGATGGCACATACTATGATAAATCAAAGCACAGACTCAGAAGTGCTTACCAGCCTTCAAAAGTAAGAGTAAAATAGGATATTCCTACCCCCTTTTTTTTTTTTTTTTTTTAGTATTTCTAAGTGACTCTCTATAATATTCTTTGTCTGTTTAAAGAAAACAGCCTCCCATCACATAGTGGCTTCATGCTAAGCTCCTAGCAGGAAGAGAAAATGATGTTTTTGGCTTTAGTTTTATGAACAAGATCAAAAGCTTAATCCTGGCATTCTGGTGTAAAGAAGGAGCACAGCATTGATATTTCACTCATCCAGGCTGTTACAATTTGCAGTTCGCATCATTACTCTGTGCTTAAATTTAAAAAGCTTTTCAAAACATCGTGACATGTGTAGCATTTAAATTCCATTTTATTCTTTGTCCTAAAGCAGACAGTGGTATAGTTCAAGATTAATAACTTATTGGGAGTCTCTCAGTCATATAGAATATTAAATTTAATATAGGCACATGCAGTAAGAAAAACTAATGCAAACAATTTTTCACGTTAGTTTTGTTGTGCTTGAAGCATAATTTATTCATCCCTTCTGTCACTGGTAATTATTGGAATTATGTGCTTTAGGAGGCTAATCCATGCCCAAGAAGCACACACATACTGTTCAGAATGTGCAAGTTGATGTAGGGAAAGGAAGCTTCAGAAATGTACAAAATCCTGTGATTTGTTTAGTAAGAAAAGAGTTGTAACCAAAATTTCTTCTGGTCTGGATGTAATTAGTCCAGTCACAAATCTTTGTGTTAATGGATTATTCAAGAGTTATATATTATATATCACTACTGCATAGTTCCTCTCATAAGTCCTTAAATTTATTAAAATAAGGGGAGGTAAACACAAGCAGTCTGTCTCTGGCTGGTGTCTTTCTACCTTGAATCACTAACGGGCCTTTATGAGAAAGTTTAGGTTGTCCATCATTTTACAAGGAAAGACATTTTTCACTGTTAAATTAACATTTATTACCAACGTGTGAAACCTAAAATTAATTTTGTATCCCATGTAATCTAAGGCCAAAGCCAACATATTCTTTCTCTTCCGGGAAAATAAAATGGACAGGTTTTATTTAAACTTTCAGAAACTGAAGCTTTATTCCGCCCATCCTGCCACGAGACCACCAGTGAAAGATCTCATGTGATTGTTTCTCTTTTATCTCCCAAATGTAATGTAGGCAATAAAATTCTCCTTCCACAACTCACTGTTTTATTACAAATACAATATTATTGAAACATCTTATTAGCAGATAAGTGTAGACCAGGAGCCTAATTGTTTTGGGTATTTTCAGTGCACATTTCACAATTGTTTTTCATTTTAGGATTGTTTTGAGAAGAAAACAAAATATTTTGTCATTGAAATAGTTTTAATTTCCTTTAAACCATAATTTGGTTTTTGTATCTATATTATATTCAATTCAGTTTTCCCATAGAACTTTTCTGAAGATTGGCTAGTACCACAAAATAACTATGGCTTCACAATACTAGTGTTAGATTATGTCAAGAAGAAAGCGTTTTAGTTACAATATACACTACCCACTGAGGACCTTGTAGTGGGATAAACAAAAATTAAAATGCAGTAATCCAAATAAATTATAAAGTAACAGTACAAATATCTGAATCATAAGTCACTTCAGTCACACCACTTTATAATTAATTCTTGTGAGTCATCAGATGGAAGAATGTACCTGAAAACCTTACTTAGTATACTCTGTGTACACTGTTTAATGGCCATGCATGTTTTCAAGATTGATATTTTCTGAAAAAGGGTTCTTTGCCTCAGCCCTCTTCTTTTTACATATACTCCCTTTATCATTGATATTTTAGATGTTTCTTATCAACAAAATTGGCTGCCTGTGGTTAGTACTATGAGTCCTGGCAAGACTTGCTTTTGCATTTCGGAAGCCAGACCCTCCTACAAAACAGAACAGTGCAAAATAAGCAGCGGAGAGACAGACAATTGGAAAAGACATGTTTTCTTTAGGTATTAATATCTTAATTAAATGGAATCAGATTTTATATGAAAATGAGTTTATATTACATTTCCATTATACTGTTAAGTTAGTGTGAAAGTTTACCATCAAAATAGTGTTACTTCTTTTATGACTCTGATTTGCTTATACATATCAGAATGTTCATTAAATGTTTTAATTTCATTTATTTTCCTATGTTTTGATTAGTTTCACATCAAGTCTGAATACTGTATATTTTGGAAGAATCCAAAACCACATATGATGATACTCTGATTTTAAAAGTCAGGATTTCATATACCAAGAATGACCTACTTAAAGGAGATTTTGCTACACTCTTAGAGTCCCAAAAATTCCCCTTTTAAAAAAATGCTGTCCTATAGAAGGTGTATAAACTATACCTTAGTCATAATTCAATTTAATGAAATACTACCCCATTAAAAACCATCCTCCTGCCTCATACCAGTTCAGAGATTATATTCTGAACTTTTAGTGTAGGCATTAGGAATCACTTAGCCACCTAATAAGGACTCAGATTCTTGGGTGGTAGAAAAATCCTGGTATGCTAGATTCTTAGTCACTTTAAACTGCATAGAAGTAATGAGCATAGGCTTCAGTATATTTAATAAGGTGCTGAGGCAGCAGATTCAAATGCAAAAGAGGGAGGAACCAGTTATTCCAAGGCAGGATGATGCACCCCCACACAGAGTGTAGAAAAATTAAAGTGAAACAAAGATTTGGACAATGGCGTTAGGAAGCCTGAGGAGAACATGCTACAGGGCCAGATCCTGTCCTGTGGAAAATAAAAAAGATCAGCAGAACTAAAACAAAAGCAGTCATCCCCAGTGTGTGGGCCTTAGCGAGAGTAAACCAAATACCTCTCATTGTGTTAGGAGCAGTGTTATATTCCCAGCTCAGAGATGATTGTGTGCTGGGCAATGCTTATTATTTTCCCAACTAATGCATTTGGTCATATGTATTCCAGTTTTTCAAAGACACTACCCAAAGTCTCTTTACACTTACACTGGTTATATTTAATATTTCTTAAGCTAAGATCACTGATTATCCACACATTATTAGAAATCTTTGGTTACAGTGAAGCTAAAGTCTCCGAAATGAGACTACACTTAGATCAGCCCTATTTCACCTTTGGACTAACGTTGACTAAATGGCTCCTAGAGTTATCCACAGAGGGAGCTTACTATGATGAGAGCTACTGTGGGGAAACATAGTATTCAACAGAGAAATGGAAGAATACAAGTAGCAGTGCTCCTTGTCTTCAGTAACATTTGAGGGAAAGGAATCTAGAAACCCTAAAGCTAGTCATGGTGCCTAAGGTAAGACACAAAAAGAAAGAGACATCCAGAAAGGAAGGTTGAAAGGAAATGAAGGGCAGTAACAAAGCACCAATGTGAAATGACCCAAAGCCAACAATAAAGGCAACAACAATGAGGGAAACTAACCCTCACAAAGGGTTTGAGGAGCTTCCTGCTATGTGTCCTTAAACAGTGCATGCCTTTTAAGTCTCTACAACACTTGTTTCAAGGGCATCGAATTGGACATTGGTTTAATTTTCCCTATGCTCCCTATAATCTCAGGAGGTAACCATTGTTTAACCAGAATTACCCTTGCTCTGTTTTTCTGTGAGGCCTCAGACATAGCGGTGGTTCAGCCCCCTCCCTAAGCAGTAGCAAGCCAAGTAATGGCACATGTATGTCTAGGATAGCCAGCATTCAGGAAAATTGCTGTGAACCTCCTGTTTTTTATTTTAGTAAAGAAAAAAATGTCTTTTTCTTTACTTCAGGTTTGTGACATGAAGACAGATTTAGCTTCCCTCTTGTCAGCAAATTTGTAAGAACCTCAAAACAACTGAACATTTGGAATTCACTCTAAGAGATACAAATCCTGAATTTCTAACTATCTTCTCAAATATTATTGAGGCAATTATTATTGAGGCCAGCCAGATGCAAGTGTTCTGCAAAGTAATAAACTGTTCTAAGTGATAGTGTTGATGCTGGAAGTGGAATGTTATGTTTTCCCTCAGCTGTATTCATTCAGAAAGTTTTTCTTGAACATCTACCATATGAGGGGCACAGAATACTACCAGGTACTAGGTTTTCCCGTATTTGACTTCTGATTACTATTTCCTTTTCTCATCTTTCACTATTCAAGATTTTGCTTTACCAAAATAGTAAAGCCTTTATCATCAGCTTATATTGAATAATGCTGTAATTGGCCTCAACCAAAGAGTTTCTCCTCAGGTGCTTCAGGGCCTCTAGCCTTCTAAGGAACTCCCAGGCACCTACTTAACAAGGCCAGCTACACACTCAGTATGTGAGAAGCCCCATGATAGGTGCAGGTTAGAATTCAAAGACTGGTTGGAGTCCCAGATGTGGAGACATGATGATCAGGTGGCACTTGTTAGATGAGTAACAGTATGGGGTAGAAGCTCCTGAGAGATTTTCCTAATGCAACAAGATTTCTGTGAGTGGAGGTATCCTGGAGGCAGCCTATTGACCAAGTAAGCTGATCAGGTGGCCTCCTCTACCCACTAAAGAAATGTGTAAACACTACCAATAATTGCTTTATCTGAAACTCCTGGAGATACTCAGGTCTTCCATCCCACTGTTCTATTGCCAATACCTTTTGTTGTTTTCTTCACACTCCTCTTGTCAGCAAATGTCTGAAAGTATTTCAATTGTGTAATGTTAAAGGGTTTTTCCCAAGGCTTCAGAAAAGAGGGCAGCAAATATGAAGCCTTAAGTTCAAAATAAGCCATTCTACCTAGATATACAGACCCCAGAGCACCATTACATGAAAATATCTGTACCCTGCAGTTCCCCAAAGCAGTATTCTTTCTGAAAAGCCAAACACCACACCTATTTTCCTATTTGCTAAGAGTCAGAATAAGCACATTCTAAATACTATCCAAACCGGATTCTAAAATGACATAGTAAGAAGTCAGATTCAAACTGTAACCAAAGTAGACAATAGAAATATCACTTTACCCCATTGTCATCAGTTAGAACACCCTTGCAAAAACTGTAACCACTTAAGCAATTCATCTGATCCCAGAAGATCAGACCTTCTTTTGAAAGCGTAGGACAGAGATCAATGGGAAATGTCAGCGTTCTGAGCAACACAGGATAAATCTAAGAGGGCCTTAAAAAATAAATCTCAATTCATACATTGGAGCAGCAAAAAACTGAGCAGGAGAGAAAACTGAGAGTCCAAAGTCATTTTTCATACAGCTTTTGTCAAATAGTATAACCTTTGGGTCTTCTTTGAATTGCCCGGATAATATTCATGAAACAACTAAATGCCCCCCATTTGGGGAGGGGGGGTTCAGATCTCTAACCTGGATTCAAAGCCTTAGAGGCCGAGAGGGAATCTGGAATCTGGTATTACTCATATCCTAGGTAAAAGAACCAGCCTGGCAATCTTTCCCAGCTCACCAGTCCGTGCTTTTATTTTTAAACCCAAAAGAAATAAACACACCCTTTTATGTAGGAATTTCCCTTTTACAAATAATTTGACTTGGTAGAAATAAAGTTGCCCGCCTGCTCTTAAATGCCAGACTGTTGCAAGCAAATGCAGAGGGAACGGTGCCCAGAGCCATGCTTGATAGGACTTTGAATATTTTCTCCTTACCTAAAGTACGTTGCTTGTTTTTACACTATAAGACGCTACGGAGGTCTGTCTCATGCCATGCCAGTGTGAATTGCTTTGCTCCAGTAACAATCAGAAGACCAGTCCAACAGAAGAGAACTTGTCATAATTCCACCTTAGATTCTAGACCTCTCGTACCTGCAGTGTACAGTATACAGAATATGTACATGTTCCAATGGAATTCACTATTTTTGGTTTTAGTGTCAAAGAGATTGGTTCTACAGGGTTCATCTGATTTCCCATAACAAGTAAATTTTATAATCCTATGACTCTAAATTCAATCCCCAATATAGATTCTAAGCATCAAATCAAAATCAAAGATAAAGGGGAACTGGTCGAGAGGGGTCTCAGTTATTTCAAATCCATGACCAAAGGGGCCAAAGACATGAAACTCTTACACCTGCTGAGCATTTCACTTGACTATACAAAATGTCAGCTACCCAGTTCCGTCCTGTGATGTGATCAGACTGTCAATGTGGACCAGTGGCCAGGAGCATATTTATGGGCCATTTCTGTTCATCATTCTTTACAGAGCACTGAGGTTTCCCACTGAAACAGTTTCTTTAGTCAGATGCCGATAGATTTTACATAAATTTACATTTAAATGTATTAAGTTAGATGGCCTAATTGAGCATCCGAATGGTGGTTGGTGGTGGTGCAGATTCTGCTGGCTTTATGTTACGGTTTTGGTTTTTTTCTTGGTTTTGTCTAGCTGCTTCTGGCAAGGGCCCTAAAAGATTGGAACACTATATAAAGTCGTAGACATAGAACCATATGGGAAAGCCCAGAGGAAAAACATGGAAGAATAAAATCAGGTTGTCAACATGCCAGCAACACCCCTGACTTCTTCTGGAACCCAAGCAAACTGAAAGCCAGGACAAAATGTACAAATGGTGCCCATGCCATTTGACTGTGGGTGACCCGCTAGTCTAGGGCTCTCATAGTGACTGGTTGTGGAAATATGATTTTTCTAAGTTCCTCCCTTTTCCCTTTGATAGATGAGTTTGAGATAATGGAGTAGGAGTGAGGCCCTAAGGCACTTCTGGTAAAGACATTCCACCTGCAAGCAGCATTTTGAGCAAAGCACTGCTGTGGTTTGCCAATTTATGGTCCATTTAATGTCAGGCTAAAGCACCTTTAATCATTTTTGTTGTTTTAAGAGAATATATTTGTGAAGTGGATAAACACTGGAAATAGGGTGCTTCTTCTGGAAAGTTCAGTGGAAAACACAAACAAGGCTTTGGCGGGTTTATGTGGCTTTATAAACAAGTCTGAAAAATGGATGAAAGCTAAATATATAAAGCAGTTGGTTGTCTATCATTTTAACTCAGATCTGTATTTAACACTTATTTATTTGTTAGTTTTACATTCAAAAGAAATACACTTTGAACTTTGGCTAACATTGTAGGATATTTTTTAATTGTTTCTACATTTTAAAGCATGATTTCATCTTTTGTAAACTTAGATCATTTTTGAATTGCCTTTTCTTTTCCAATAGACCAATTACCACTCATGTGTCTGCAGAACCTCTTCATTGTATTCTTATAATAAATGTAAAATATTTGTAGCAAACTGCCTTATTTAATCTTTCCATCATGTTTATATTTCTCTTCCTTGTCCATATAAATATGCTCCAAGTGGAAGAAAAGGCAGGCAAGATTTCCATGGTAACTGGCCTCCTAGGGATGTAACAGTGCATAAAAATTATTAGCTTTCAGTTTCTCTGTAATTAAGCTTATGAGTTCTGATGATAATGGGTGTGTGTTGTTTACAGTCCAATCACTGCTTCCTGTTTAGAAATCAAAACTGTAATGTAGCTCAAGTCCTGGTTCTCTGGGTGGATTAGCTGTTTGCCTGGATTTGTGTGTTTTACTTTTGGGGGTTTTTTTGTTTTTTTTTTTTTCCTTTTCATAACAAGATTTGACATAACACAAGGAGTTGAGGGAGAAAGATGGCTGATAGCTGTTTGGAAACAGAGGCTGAAACCTGCTACCCTAGAGCAGTTCAGATGTGTATCCTTGCCCGTCCCGTACAGGACCGAGCTGGTCACAGAGCCATCACTCAACTTCTAGGTACCCATCAGTCGGCAAATCAGTAACCTTCCTGAAACTGCCTGCTGTTGTTTACATGGATTTGGGGCAACATACACTTTCCTTGCATTAAAGCAAGCCCCCTCCTCATCCCTGAGCTTGGATTAGAAGAGTCAACCTCCACTGCTTCTCAAAAACACATGTGTTCACTGTTTGAGGGGTAGGCCACAAGCTGCTTAGGATAGACAAAGTGAATCCATACAATCCTTTTGACCCTCCTGCTTCCACAGCACCCTACCCAGAGGTGTGTGCTTCTGGGCCCTTGGTGAATTCATTTTCACCATAGCTCTTAATTGTCTGTCTGGAGTTGCATCCTCTGCTCCAGCAGGTTTGGTATCTGGCACAGTCTCCTAGATAACATGTGCTTTCACTGACTTCAATTAATTAGGACCAGGTGCATTCATCACCAAAGAAGGTTGGCTATCAGACTGAAATCCCATTTCCCAAGGTGAATGAATAGCATCTCTGAAATCCTGGAGTTCTTTTGGTGTTTGAAGTCCTACACTTCGTTTCACACTCCCCCTTCTAGCCGATTTCTTCAGGCAAATGGTGATGTTGCTTGTTTAAAAAACACACACACACACACACACATACATAAATGTAAGAACTAGCTTCTATTAACAGCATCAATGGTTGCCCCTTCAATTAAAAACTGAGTCTAAATGAAATGCTTTTTCAAACTCCCCAAAGGTGGTGGTCAGTGTGAACTGGCCCACACACTTAGGTCAAACTTGTGATTATGCCCAAGGCTGATAGTACTGGGTTCCAAAGCTGTCTAGTGTTGAAATGAGTACCAAGCTGGAAGGTGGGAAACTCAGGATCTCATTCCTGGTTGGACTCTCACTACTTTGTAAACGTATCCAATTGGATCCTTTCTCCCAGGGCTGACACTTGAAGGACAGAAAGAACAGTCTGAGAGTATTCACTGAAGCAGAGTCCATTCTCCCTAGGAAAGTGTCACTGTAATTCCTGCTACCCAGCTCTCCAGGACACCCGTAGTTTTTTCCATTCCCAAACCTCATTCTCTAGCCTCCCTGTTGACTTTGGAGCCCATGACAGCCTTGTAGCAAATTGCTTTTTTTTTTTTAAACCTAAGTCATCCATAGTTCATTTCTGTTTCCTGCAGCCAAGGATCCTGACCAATACGACAATCTCTAAGACACCTTCGAGCTTTGAGATTCTTGAGTCATTTCAGATATCCAAACACCAACGCTATATGGGGTGGGTTCTGTTCCTTTCCTTACACAACGTGGCTGTTGAAATTCAAGAGTGATGGGAAAAAGGAAAATTCCCTAAAGTTTCCCTCACCTAATGTGCTGCTGATTATCCAAACTAAGCTTTTTAATGTTTCCCCAGCTCTGGACTTAAGTAATTCAAAATTATAAATGTTTCTTTTGCAGTCTCCCTGTGGTAACCAGTGGTACCATAGGATAGTTAAATGATAAGGTCAATGGACTAGACATTGTGAGGGGCTAATTGATCTATCACAGCAATATAAATGCCAAAAATTAATAGAAAAACAAATGTCATAGGAAGCTGAGATATTGACAGCCTTAGAAACTCCTCTCTTAAGGTCTCCTACCTTTCAGCAGGGCTTAGTCTTCTTACTCCACATTCAGAAGGGCCTTTCCCTCTCCTGAAAACAAAAAACTCACAAAATGTTTCCTTCGAAACCTGAGTAAAAGCCAATAAACAAGCCTGTTGATATTTCATCCCAAGCTGATTTCCTAAGTAGCCCCTGGAGTCCTTCCCTCTGCCTGCCACTCACTTCTTGTCCTCCTGCCACATGTCAAGGAATGATTCTGACACAGCGATGCAGCACAGCAGGTCTCTGAGGAAGGTACTTAGGATGCATGAGGCTGATGAAAGGAAGTTAGTGGGGCAGGTGAACGATTTGCTCACTGGTGACCCATCCAGGTTCACAGTCTTACAGCCTGTGAAGAATAGTGAAGACCTTGTCACAGCCTACCAAAAATGTAAGAAGCCGGCTTTTATTTTCTCCTCCAGGATTGCACACTTCATTAGTCTTCCAGGAAATACCAGCGATGGGGACATCTTACCTGTTTTGGCATTACTTTTCATCTCGACCAAGTAAAGTGAAGGAGCAGCTGTCTGCTCCAGCCAGGTTAACCCCTAAATTTCTTTTGATGTCAAACTAATACCAGCCGCTCCCCTGTGCAGGTCTAATGCATATAGAAACTTAAAACTAGGAGACCAACTGACTTCCAGCACCATCACTTCTCTTCTTTGCTTCACAGCTCCCTCCCATTCTTCCTTTTCTTCTCTCTCAGACACACCCTTTCTCCTGGTCTGAAATGAATCCTCTGTCAGTGTACGCCACAGTTTCTTACCCCAAAGCAGATGCTCCGTGAATATAATCATTGGTCTATATTGGGAAGACCAGAGATCATTGGCAAGATTAAGCATAAGGTAAAAGAGGAGAATTAGAATTAAAGTCTAACTGTAAAGAGCAGGGGAAAAAAAGTATCTGGAATTTGTTAATTAATGCAATTAGGCAATAAATGGTACTGGATATCTTGACAACCAAAACAAACAAGAAAGAATGTTTTAGAAAATGAGAAAGGCTAAAAAATGAATTAAGCATTTAACTTAAAAGGTCAGAAAAAAAGTTATTTTAGGACCTTATGTTTTCTAAGATTGAACATAAGTCATGGCAATGGTCCTTAGCTGGGAGCCATTCTGTCCCCCAGGGGACATCTGACGACTTGTCACAACTGGGAGTACTACTGGCATCTAGTAGACAGAAGACAGGGACGCCACTTAACATTCTCCAATGCACAGATCAGACCCTACATCAAAGAATTATCTGACCTAAAATGTCAGTAGTGCCATTACTGAGAAACCTTGAGTCATGGGGCCTATCAGAATTTCTATCCAGAAGCAGGGGAAGACTTTAACTGGACAAACTTTAAAGGAACAGGAGAAGATAAAAATCAGAATGTTTTAAAATGTATTTCCCGTAAGTTAGCATATTTGATGTATTGGTTACACAGAGAAACAATCTAGAGGATTAACAAAACCAAGACTTAGTTCTTTAAGACCATCCTCTGATGAGATTTACCAAGAAAAAAAAAAATCATACTAGGAATTAAAAAAAAAAAAAACAGGTATAAAGAACTACAGAAACAACAGTGATTAAAAAGGTAATAAATGAATACTATGAACTTTATGCTAACAAATTTGAAAACTTAAAAATAATTGACATATTCCTAGGAAAAAATATAGTTTACCAAAGCAAACTCAAGAAGAGATAGACATTCAGAGTAGTTCTTTAACCATTAAAGAACTGAAATCAGTAGTCTAAAATCTTCCCACAGCACTTATTTCAGGAAATTCAAGATTTATTTTTATGCATAAAGTTGTACACAAATGTTCATAGAAGCATGCTTCAAAACAGCCAAAAACTTGAAACTACCCACATGTTCTTCAGTAGGTGAATCATTAACTGTGGCATATCCATGAGATACTACTCAGTAATAAAAAGCAATAAACTATTGATACAAGACGAACCTCAAGAAAACTATGCTAAGAAAAAAAAAAAAGCCAATCTTAGAGGGATAAATACTGCATAATTTATGTAATATTGATGAAATAACAACAGAGATAGAAAACACATAAGCAAATGCCAGGAGCTAGAAATGGGGAAGGGATGAGGGTGGCTATAAATGAGTAACATGAAAGAGTCTTGTGCTGATGGTACAGTTCAGTATTGTAATACAGTGCTGGTTTCACAAGGCTACATGTGATAAAACTTCACAGAGCTACATGCACACAAACACATCAATGGGTACATGTATAACCAATGAAATTTAAATAACCTCTATGGGTTGTACCCATGTCAAATTCTTGGAGGCGGCCAGGAGAAACACATAGATTTCCCTGTGCATTCCTTTGCAGCCTCTTGCAAATATATAATTATTTCAAAGTGAAAAGTTTAAAAAATTATATAAAGAAACAAGAATCTTCCCACAAAAACAATACTAGACCAAGAGGTATAGGATTTGGAGGTGATCCACCATGCTTCCAGGAATGGATAATTCTTGCAAACTCTTCCAGAAAAAAGAAAACAAAAGATGACAATGACTCTTCAATCTATCTAAAGAGATAAGTTTGAAAACAAAGTACAAGGAAAATACAAAAAAATTACAAGCCAATCTCAATCATGAATATAGATGAACTTCTCCCAAAGTAAAGGCAAAGTTAACTCAAAATGAATAAAAAATATAAAATATCAATTTTGAATTAGATTTATTCTAAGAATAAAAGGATGATTTTTATGAGTTATTAATATAAATTAGCACATTAACAGAACAAGGAATAAAACACATAAAATTCTGCCAGGCAATCAAAAACCTTAGAAAACTAGGGGAGAAATGTAACTTCTTTAAAATTATAAAAAGATCTACAAAAGTCTACAGCAAACATTGGACACAACAGTGAAACATTAGAAGCATCCCTTTTAAAATTAGGGCCAAGAGCCACACATGATCGCTTGTTCCTAAAACCCCAGCTACTCAGGAGGCTGAGGCAGGAGGATTGCTTGAGGCCACGAGTTGGAGACCACCAGCCTGGGCAACATAGTGAAATCCCATCTCTACCCCCCCCCCCCCCCCCCC